>NW_015659517.1:14547-31448 GCF_001515625.1 Sinocyclocheilus rhinocerous | reverse complement strand
TTTTTTACGAAAGATGACAATACAATCCATTGAACGCACTGTACTTCTAGCTCTCACAGCTTCATTTTGTCTAAACAAATTACATTAAAGATTTTTCCTCAGGTTAGATATATTGATTATTGATTACAAACATAATGCATTGGCACACTTATTGGTTTTGAATGAATCGGTTGAATGAATGTTTCAATAACTCACTCATAAAGATTGTCACCACTTCCTGATGTAACGTAATGTAACCTGCAGAAAGAGTCACTGAAAAAATTCCCACCACTAATGGATAGACTGACAGTCTGTCAGGAACACACAGATACAGACAAGCGGAGTGATGGAAACAGTGAGAAGTCCCAGTGCTGGTATATCAGCACTCAAATGCTGAACTCAAATTCGAGGACCAGAACTAACTGTTGTAAAATCCTAAATATTATTGTTAATTTTACAACATAACATTTCATTACAATTTTGCTAAATCCTACGACATTTCTTATTAATTCAAAGTTTAAATTAGATTTTTGAATCCCAGATTTTCATAGAGGACTTTTAGATTTTGACTTTTACATGGTAGTGACTTAAGAGTGTTTGTGTGTGTTCAAGATGTTCTGCTCTTCTACCTCTGTTTCTGTTTGTACCTGCTGATACCACAGAAATTCAGCAATATTATACAGGCCACAAAGAGGAGAGAAAGAGACAGGAGAGTTGATACAAAGCATTACAGGTTGCTCCATGCAGTGTCTTTTTCTCTCCCTGCTTTGTCTGACAGCAAAATTTAAATCAGCTCAGCATCAGAAAGAAACATTTTCTAGAGCAGCTTTTCCCTTCATCTATATTTCATGTGTTGTTTCTATCGGGAAGAAGACTGTTTTGTTCAAAGCAGTGTTGTGGTCAGTGTGAATAAGGACAGTGTTTTTAATGCTGTCAGTGCTGGGCAAAGGAAGTAATGAGCTGTAATGCTGATACCACAGAAATTCAGCAATATTATACAGGCCACAAAGAGGAGAGAAAGAGACAGGAGAGTTGATACAAAGCATTACAGGTTGCTCCATGCAGTGTCTTTTTCTCTCCCTGCTTTGTCTGACAGCTAAATTTAAATCAGCTCAGCATCAGAAAGAAACATTTTCTAGAGCAGCTTTTCCCTTCATCTATATTTCATGTGTTGTTTCTATCAGGAAGAAGACTGTTTTGTTCAAAGCAGTGTTGTGGTCAGTGTGAATAAGGACAGTGTTTTTAATGCTGTCAGTGCTGGGCAAAGGAAGTAATGAGCTGTAATTTTGTCGTTTTCACACAGAAAACCATAATGAGAGCTTTAATGAGCGCTCTCTCTCTCTCTCTCTCTCTCTCTCTCTCTCTCAGTACATTTAAATGATGTTTTATTCTCCATGCATTTGAATGAACTTTATGTGTTGTGTATAACTAGGAAAGAGTGATGAAAATTATTTCCACAGATCATTCTCTCCACTGTTTCACATGATCAGAAATATATTTATGTGAATTCACTTGTGAGTTCATTTAAACTGAAGAACTCACTGTTTTGAAGAGCACAACCCTGATCAATAAGCCTGTTGTCAGTGATAAGCCATAATTTTTCACTCAGTCCTTCTGAAATAAGGACAGAAACAGACAAAAGACATTTGTCATGTGACTTGTAGTGTGTTCTCTCATTAATTCACACACACACACACACACAGCTCTGGGAAGAGCGAGCCAGCAAAATAATTTTTAGCTCTGGCAGGGCAATATATCAAGCAGGTGGGAGTTTGTTTGTTTTTTTTTATCAGTGGGATTATGTAAGAAGCTCATCAGTGATGCATTGCAGTTACCGCTGGTATCCTGTGCCATTTTCAAGGCTGCCGAGCAGACAGACAGTGGACTCGTCCATTCTGATTATACAGACTATAATAAGACCAGGTACTGTGCTCTGTCGTGCCCACCAATAACCACACAGAACACATTAATGTCACCTGTTATGCAACAAGACACTATTTATATGTAAGATTAGAGGGAGAAATACAAGGCAAAAGGAAGATTACTTTAATATGCTGTGATCCATTTTGTTTTCCATTCTTGCTCTCTGTCTTTCTCTGATATATTTCTCAGTGTGTGTTCATTTGCTGCTGATTGTGGGAAGTGCTGTTGGTCTGGATATCTGTCACTTCCTTATATTGCTCATCTGCGTGTCATCTATCACGTCTGACCAATTCTATAACTAGATCCTTCAAATCTCTGACATTAAGCAAACACATGTGAGAAATAACACATTTTGAGAAAAGGAATATTTATTTCACACCAACACATGGCTATTTGTTTCAAGCATATCTGTGGATTAAAAATACATTTCTGTCAGTATGAAATCGAGAGTGTTATGCAGTAAGTCATATAGATGGATCAGATTGCAGTGATTAACATTCCATTGGTCATCCTCCTCTGGAAAAGTATCAAGCACAGCAATGATGTAAAATCAAAAACCATTGCACCGTAAATATTCGAACATAACTGAAGGACAAAAAGAGATTAAAAATTGTTATCTAATGTATTTACACATAAGATGGGGGATTTCACTGCTTTTAATTGCTACCCAAGGAACATCGTCAAATATATTTAAAGCTTAAATTTATCCAAATAGTTAAACATATCTGACATAAACATTTCTTTTTGTGATCAAATAATTAACCGAATTATCAGTAATTAAAACATTGCACAGAATTTTGAACAATGCCTTTAATTTAATTATATTAAAGTCAAAATAATGAAAATAATGTCTGATGAATAATTTATGATCTAACTGGAGATTTTATTGTAATCAGGTCACACAAAACAGATTAACACTAAAATACACAACAAATACTTCAGCAAATATCTTGTGTGACTTAGCTGAATATTCACTTACAGCTGATTGATTTGATTTGCCATTTGGTTGAATGACTACGTTTGTTGATTATAGCACAAAATATGCATTTCTTCCAAGACAGAGGCACAATATTTGATTTTAGTGGCATTTGGCATGTCACCTCTAGAATATGCACTCATGGTGAAACACAAATACATTTTTGGAATAAATCAGGGTTGGTTGTGTTTGGCTACAATTTGACTTGGAATTGGAAAGAAGGAAGCATATACTAACTTAGGTTAAAGTCCATACTTTTAAGTTAAAAATTCCATACTTTTACATGGGACAAACTTCTTTAATGAGACAAAATTTCAGCATTTTACAACATTGAGCTATAGAACTGTAGCTTGAAGAGTGAAGCCTGCTTTCGCCACAGAATAAATTTGTTTAATAAATAAATTATTTTCCTACAATTCTTACAAGTTTATAACAGAATTGCAAGAAAAAAGATCAGAACTGATGTTAACTTACAATTGCAAGTTTATATCAGAGAGATTTAATAAAAACTCAGAATTGGTAAATGTCAACTTGGAATTGCAACAAAAAAGTTAATGTCTCACAACTGTTTTCTCAGAATTTTGAGTTTATATCTCACAATTCTGTTTATACTTTTTATTCACAATTCAGATTTTGTTTCTCGCAGTTCTGAGAAAAAAAGTCAGAATTGCAAGAAACTAAGTCCGAACTGTGAAATAAAATTCGCAATTACCTTTTTTAATTATTACTATTTTTTTTTTAAACAGGCTTTCATAGGTCTCCAAACTGAGTAATTTTCATTCCAGCTATGAGTTTAATTTTTTCATTTAAAATGTTTAAAAGTACAATAATGGTAGAGAGCATCATCCTCTATTACACTCAAGAGTATAATGATGGTAAAGTAATTGCCCCTAGTAACTTTCCTGGAGCCTGGCAGTACCTGGTGAGATACTTCATCCTACTAATACACATATGGTATATAGTATACATATCCTGCTGTTTATATACAGTATATTTACATTTTTTAAATTAAAAGACTGGTACATTTACATTTTTTTCTGTATACATGCATCTTGAGAACAGTAAAGCTGCCCTATTGAGACCCTGTATATTTATTTAGTGTGTTACTGCTGTAATGTTACTATCCACAATCTACAGTTAGTGAGCAGGGCTCCATCTTTTCAGCTGTGACAATGTGACTAAGAGGATCCATAAGCCTTCATAGCAGGAAAACCACACTGTTTGCTATTAAACTTAAAAATGAATTATATTCGAATGTTTTTCTAAGTGTTCTGAGTAGACTGACTTCTGTATTCTGATGCTTTCAGAAAAACACTGCCTGTGGATTACATAAGGGCTTCATCTGACAAAGAGTGTTTTAACCTAATATTTGTTGGGATTGTTTATTTATGATGAGTTATGAGGGACATCTGTTCTGCCAAACCTGGTTAGATACAGCAGTTTAACCTTTTTAGTTTAATCTGATCCAGCCAGGCTTTACACTCTGCAGTATATCAGATATGAGCCGTTTGCTTCTCTCTCCCATCAGTCACTATGGTATTGACTGAGTGGGCTGTTCAGTCATATTTTATATTGAGTGGGCGGTTCAGTCATATTTTATATCTGACAAGTGTTAGGAGATGAGGATGGCTTCAAGCCGGACCAGTTTAAAATAGCAATGAGTAATTTGAAGACACATTAACAACAACAAAGGTAAATGCAGTACTGCTTACATTAAAATACTCTAAACTACTGTGTAACAATATTAGTACTGCAGAGAAAATAGTTTCATATTAAGAAATGATAACAACTGGGTTCACTCATTATATCTAGTTAAATATTTATTATATTGGAGTACTACATGTTTTTACACAGCAATAGAGTACTGTCATAAAAATTCAACCACACATTGCGTATAGGTTATGTTTTGCAGAATATTAACCCGTATTCTTAGGTGTATAGAGGATGCCACATTGCAATTTGTTTGCGTGGATTATCTAGCATCTGTTTCCAGTGCTGCAGGCCAGTCCCAGGGGTGTGGAGCCCCAGCATGCAGTGACCCAGGGGGAGCAGGGTCCCGGGACTGGCCAGGTTCAGTACCTCCAATTCAACGCTGGATTTAGCCAGTAACTCACTGGGCAGCTCCAACATCATCATCTCGTTCCAGACCGGATTCATCTTGTGCTTCACTCGCCGCGTCTGCTTCTTCTTCAGCTTGGCATTTTGGTGTTTCAAGGTCAGCTTTACCGATAGATCTATCAGAAAACATACAGGGTACAGTGTTCTCTTTATTACACCTAAAACATTTACATTAATATTGAATGTACTGTATTTCTTTATTTAGAACCAGCAGTTTGGAAAATGAGTGGATGGATGGATATATTTATTGTGTGTACATATACACGACCGGTCAAACGTTTGGAATAATAAAGATATTTGAATGTTTTTGAAAGACGTCTCTTATGTTCACCCAGGCTACATTTACAGTAGCATTGTGAAATATTATTTCAGTTTAAAAGAGCTGCTTTATATTCGAATATATATTAAAATATAATTTGTTCCTGTGATGGCTAAATTTTTAATAGCCATTACTCCAGTCTTCAATGGTACTAGTTACAGTTTTTATTGTATTTTTGATCAAATAAATGCAGCCTGGGTGAGCATAAGAGACTTCTTAAAAAAAAAAAGAAAAGTATTATTCCCTGTTTTGACTTTTGACTGGTTTGTGTGTTAATTTAATCGCTAAATGCATTGCATTGAGCTGCTGAATCTTTAGTTCACTTCCATCTTAGAATAGAGATTATACAGATGATTATGTAACTAATAGTTGACTTGGGATTATTTTTAATGTTCACATTAATTTAAGTGTCGTTATGGTCATATTTTGGGGGTAAATACCTATGTTATCTTTCAGTTTGTCTGAATGAAGTCCTCTTGCCTTCATTACCACCACCCCAAGTCTATTGGCCGCTGGCAGATAACTGAGTGACAATAGTAGCTCTCCAGATGATGATGCCACTTCCTGCTGAAAAAGACAGAGAACCTTTGGGTTAAAGTCTTGATATACTTCTTGTGTCAAAGTTTTTTATTAAAAGCATTGACTTGAAAAAAACATTTTTGTGTCAGGATATTTTACTTAACTCTGTGTTCACATAAATATGGATTTTTGAATTTGTATATTCATAAAGATCTCTTTGCAGGGTTAATGAACTTGGCTTTTGACTGCATAAAGAATCATTTCATGCAAATGTTCTGGTCATTTGTGAGGCAGACTGAATATGGCCAGCTCCTCCCTCAGGGTAAAAGCTGCTGATTTGAAATTGTCAATTTGTCAGCACAGTCCTCACTCTGAATGATGGGATTTCATTAGCATCATGACCTTATACTAATCTCCCCCTGCCATTAGTCTGCCCCACATAATCAGCTGCATGAGCAAAACATGACATTTTCTTTCACAAATTTTCTGAAATATAATCTGGTGCTTTTGAATTAGCTCTGACTAGATTGGATTTATCAAACTGTTGTGTTTGATACTCCAGTGCAGTGACAATGAACTCAGTGTCAAATATTACTGATAAATATTGTTCAAATGAACAATACGGAAAGCTTTAGGGTAATGCAATCATTATTTTGATAAACATTCTTGTCATTGAGTCAAATTAGCATAATAATATTAAAACTGATAAAGTCTGGATATGAACTAAAATCACATTCAATGCATGCAGATATATCTGCCCATATACTCAGTACATCAGTTTCCTTCTCATTCCCACATTCATCAAAGATACTTAGCTGCAAGAATGGCATTAGAAGGTAGAAAATAAAAGAGTCCAAGGTCTTCCATTCATAAGCCAAAGCCCTATCCTGAATAATCAAACATGAATCATGTGAAAAATAAGAGCACTCAAAAGGATAAAGAGTGCGTGAACATTTTGTTGTATAACAAATAATACATTTTTAATTATGCTTATACAACCCAGTTCAACTTGTGTCATACTTTTCATCACAGGCCTGGACCGATACATATAGTACATTCAAAACACAAACACCAAATACCTCTAGGTCTGATCAGGCATTACTTCCTCTCCCTCTCTCTCCTTCTCTCTCTGCAGTCCAATGGTAGTTAGTAATTCCTGGCATGTCTTTGTGTGTGTGTGTCTATTAGAACCGGATCTCCTCTGGGAGGTGTGATGACGCAGATAAAGATCTCCTGCTCTGGAGGTCTATGACATCATCAACCGATCACACAATAGTGGGGGTGGACTGCATGTGTGTGTGTGTGTGTGTGTGTATGGTTTGGGACCCAAGAGATTGATTTGAAGCAAACAAGATGAGGAGGGAGTACAGTATCTTAAAATAAAGTCTCAGATCTATTCTCCTACCTCTTATGAGCAATGACCTGCACATATGTGGATGTCCAAAAGAAATGTCTGAGGTATTTCTAAACTGTCAATATGTGCACTTTGCACTTGTGGAGACTGAGAAACACATAAACACAGCATCCTATGCTAAAATATTCATCTCGCACCAAGTTTGCGCCCACAACAACCTCTTATTGTGAAAAGTGTGTCAGAAGAATATCACCTACTGCTGTACTTCATATGTTTTAGTGTTTAGAATGTTTTAATATGTTTTCACTTTTTATTCAGTTCTATGTTTTAATTTAATCTAATTTTATTTAGACCTGTGTTTTAATGTTTTTTCTTTTTTTTTTTTTTACTTTGTTTAGTTTTCTTATACAACATAAACTCGATCAAAAAGCGTGGTCCAAAAAAGAACAAAAATAGTACGGTGCAAACAGATATACAAAAATAAAAGTAAACAGAACAAGTTTTAATTGTCAGTAGAGCTGATATTTTCTGCAAGCTTTTTTTCAAGATAAATTTAGATGTCTTTCCAAAAAAGGACACTTAGAAACTCCAAAAGGACACCAAAGAACCAAATGATATAAGGAGTACATATAAGCACATATGAAAGAGAAAAATCTGAATTTTATAGTATGTGTACAGTGCAACACCAAAGAGCTTTTTTACATTTTAGAGAAGCCAAGTTGCCATACCGAACAGGACCACATGGAGATGCCAAAAAAAAACTAAACCAACCGCCTGCTGACTGCATATATCTACTACAGTACACGGATCCTTTCTGTATAAACACATCAACATAAACATGTCAAATCAAACCATTATCCTGAATGTGTGTGGAAACAACGTGAATGTACGGAAATGTCTGTGCCTGTGCGTCAAGAGCACTCATACACGCATTATTATAACGGACGCGTGCTTACTGTACTGTACGACTCCTGTACGCCACCACAATCGTCTTTACCTTGATTGCAGTCTTCGTCCATCAAAACTTTACTAGCGAGACTGGTTATCCAGTCGAGAAAACGTAGTTTGCGTCTCATCTGGCCATACAACGGTGGGATGTGTTGACAATCCGTTCAGTCTGTACTTCACACAAGCGTGTGACATGTGAGGGCTCTTCAGAGACAATCACAGAATATGACAGAGCTGGTGTTTTAAAGCGAAACACACTGGAATGAATAATTCACTGAAAACGCACGAGTCTCTGTTCTCTCTGCAATCTCTGATGTAATCAGCCGGGTTTCCTTTATATTAGCGCTGTTTTGGACGGATTGTTTGAATGCATTCGCTTACTGGATCATTGGACTGAAAACTTTCCCGGAGTTTAGCAGCTTAAAATGATCTGATCGCAAGCAGAGAAGCAAAATTGGGTTAAAGGGTTAGAATAGAAAGCGTGCTTCAGTAATTTTGCGTTAATTGCGTTAAATTATTTTAACGCGTTAGGGATTGTAAAATTAATCGCATGTGTTAACGCGTTAACAATGACAGCCCTAAATTGTCAGGGATAAATATCTCTGATACGTGCAATGTAAAACATCAATCCGATCAAAATATCACAATTATTACATCTTGAAGGAATAAAGAAAAATAACAATGTTTTTACTTTTTATTTAGGAACAGGTCTATGGGTATCCACTTGTTTGGATAATCTATGAATACTGCAACTTGACACACAGGGTCTCAGTCAGGATGAACACTGTTTAAAGTCCAATAAATATAAATCAGTTCAAACTGTATGAATTTCCCTTGAACGGTCCATTGATATCTTTCCCTGCATCTACCAGTATATTCATAGGCATTGCCCACACAGTGTGTGGTTTTATTATCCACTAAGCTAAATTCCTATTTATTACATGACTTACTGGAACACTCTATTCTGATATTTGGGTCATTGTTCATTTGTGGTGGTGAGTGGTGTCTATCTATTTTGTAACAGTTTATAAATCTTTAAATACCAATAAATCATAAAAATTTTGCATATTTGTATTCTGTAGGGTGAAAACTTTGTGCACTATTAAGAGTTAAATATTTTATAATGATGAGGATCATCAAATATCACACTGATGAAGTAAGGACCAGCTGACAAAGTTGGTATTAACTGTATCACTCAGCTGAATTTAATAGTGCTAAATGTGCAAATTAATTTTAAGCTATGTTCCTCACCTGTTTAGGTGGCTGTAAGTCAACCCAGCAATCAGCATCCAACATCATGCTGATATCAGCCAACTTAAAGCGCATCGTGCCCAGAGTGGAATTATGGGAGAATCGATCACAGCAGTGAAGTGAGAGGGCCACCTCTCCATCTAGACTGTCTGTGTCTTCTGTGCCCTCCATGGGGAGAGCGAACACCAGCTCCTCTCCCCACTGCACATGTGCTGCTAGCTTGTGGACGGCTGTGTGACCGTGCTTCTGCTCTTCAGAGACGCTTACACACCCTGATATATATCCCTCACATCCGGCCTCTACTGATATATTCTCCGCTGTGGAAAAAAGAGAATATGAGTCATATTATAACAAGGAGCAGGATGACAAATTGGGCCACATGAAGCTGCTCCAAGCCGCAGAGGCACCAAGCGTCACATTCTCTTTTGTTTGACTCCTCACTTTTCATTCCTTTCTACATCTCAGCCGGCATGACTGATCCTCTCCCCTTTTCCTGTTGGGATGTGCAGAATAGAGGTTTTGAGTTTAAAGCAGATTTACTCTCATTACCGATAATGATGCGTATCAATCACGGCTGCTACTATTGAAATGGTAATTCTGTGATTAAGAGGCTTTAAGATGCCTGAAAGAGGTTTTCATTTCTCTCAAACATTGGTTTAATCACAGAGAGTTTTGAATATCAAAACCACCCTCTGTTCCAGCCTTGAAAGCAGAGCAAAACCACTGTACAGTGACACCTCTATCCCACAAACACAACACACCTGGCTGAGCCATAAAAGCCTGCTTTTTACAGATATTTGCTCATGCTGTGTGACCTTCAGATGACCTGTGCACATACTGAAAAATGCTCCTAGAGCTTCATTGGAGCTGAGTGCAGAATTGTTTGTCTGTCATCTGAGTTGATGTGTTTGTAAGGCCTTTGCACAGATATTTCCCCCCATTTTGCAGTACAGTTGTCTAAAGTCAGAGCCAGTCTGCAGATTTTGGGCAGTCGGAGTTGACAGAGTTTGCAGAGTGCGGTGTATGATGAGCAGTGAGCACAGACTCCAATTTTTTAGCTTAAGACTATGATTCTATCCAGTATCCAAAGAATATCAAAAATGTTTTATATTTCGAATCTGATTCAGTTGTTATGTTTACAGAACTTACAGAATCAATGTTTTGGCTGCAGCAGCCACATTATCAGTAAATAACAACTTAAATTTGTGTTATTTTAGTATTATGTATACAATGGTATAGTGTTTATGAATATTTTGAATTAGTTTTGTATTTTCATGTTTTAATTTTAGTTTAAGTTTTAGTAACATTATTATGTGCTTACTAGTTTTATTAGTAACAAAACTTTATTTTGAAGTTTAACTTAAAAATGAACTTAAAATTGTTTTATTTTTAAAGCAACTGTATTTTTTCTTATTTTTTTCAAAATCTTTTGGATGGTACACTTGATTGGAAATGCTTTCTGACTTGTAACACAGTAAATGGCGTATGTTTCTTCAGAATTTTAAAGTTATGTTGTGTATTCCTGTGTTTATGTCTGTAATCACCTTTCTGAAGTTGAAAAGATGAAACTGAATTTATGATGGCAGACAGTGTCTGAGTGAAGTGTTGCTAATTAGTCTTCTTATAACATGACAGCATTTCCACAGGAATCCAGATTGTATGTATCCTTTGAAACACCTGCTGGTAAATTATCACCAAAAGGATGCTACACAATATAGTCTGAGATTCACCTGCAATTCTCAGGTGCCACACTCTCTTTCTAGAAACATCAGAGTAGATGAATGTTTGTTACCTTCTACAATGCTGATGTGTAGCTCTCCATTTTCTTTGTGCAGGCTGATGGAGAAGTGTAGTTTAGGATACAGGATGGAGTTACTTGTCGTCATGGCACCAGTTTGCTCAGATGTGCAGGGCGTTTCATCTGCAGAAGCTAATATGAAGAAAATAAATATAAGTGAGATTCAGCTCTGAGTAAATTTTAGGAGCAAACTTTCTCATTAAAATCCTTTGTATTCCCTAGAACTAGAAAAACAGAGAAACGTTACAGACTATAGTTAGTTCTGGTCCTCCTGGGACTTTTCACTGTTTCATTGCTCAGTGACTCTTTCTGCAGGTTACATTGATTAGCCAGTAGGTGGCCACAAGTTACTGTCTTTTTAAAGTGAGTCATGGAATCATTTACATAACCGATTCGATCAATAACATTGATTCATTCAGGATTCATTAATTGATGAGTGCTGCTCGAAGACATGCAACATCAAAAAAATGGACAATGTAAGCAACAATAATGCATCCAAAATGTTCCTATGTAAACAATCACATGCCATCGCGCTGTTGGTCTGACTGTCAGCTTACACAGCATGACATTGAGAACAATAGAACATGTGCTGTTAAATTCTTCAAGAAAGGTAGCACTTCTTATCTTTCTTTCTCTGCACCTGTTAGTGGGTGGATAAACCTCAAATCTTGCTCAGAAAGGAAGGTCTTGATCATTAACTATTATATTGTATGTAACCTTTACTTGACATGATAGAAGCTGTGAGCTATGAGTCAGATCAATGTATGTCAACCACCAGGCATGATTATAGTAGCAGGTTTCACTGCTTTAATATGAGAGGTTGACAATTGCCTCTGGGCCACATCTGCACAGATTTGAACAGCAACAGCAAATGCCACTAGTGTCTAACATGTTAATGGTGTTTAATGGCCGAAATTCCAATTTCTAATCTCTTAAGGGGTGAGATGACTAATAGTTCATAAATTAGATATTTTCAGCCCCATAAATAAAGTCAACCTCAGATTTTTCTGAATTCAGACTGGCTGAAATTAGCTGCTCTCTCCCAATGGCTGAAGTGGTCTGGAAAGCATAGGGAAGCCGGCCACACACACACACACACAGCCTCCCCCATTGAGTTCCATTAGATTTTATATCCTTACCTTGCCGCTGGAGAGAGAAGACCTCCTCACGATCGGTTGCCTGGTTACAGGTGTCGAGCTCGACAGCAGACGTGTCATTGGCAGCTCCATGTTCTTTGTAGTTTACCTCTTGAGAAGTGACACAGGGTTTGGGGCGGTAGATTTTAGGAAACTTCAAAGATGCTTGAGGCTGGATGGGCTCTGTGCACTTCTGCACACTGAACTAAAACATGTACATAAATAAGAAAGAGAAAATAAAAATGATGAAATAATATGATTGGTTAAAGATAGGTAAAACAAAAGTAGTAGGTTCCTCCACTCAAACCATTAGGTATTCAACCTGCTCAGAAATTTCTTAAAATTTATGATGGTATATTCAGAAAACATTGATTATGCCAAGTATACCATTCCAGTAATACTTGATCTTAACCAAAGAGTATATAAAAAAAAATACACTAATCCTAATCAACCAAAAAAAAAAAAAAAAGTAATATTGTCTCAGTATGAATTAAACATTTCCATTCCTAGAGGAACTAAAGCTCGGAATCAATTCCGTTCATTCTTTCCAATTCAAAGCTTACATTACATACTCAGCACTGATTTTAAACACCTTGACATGAGACAGGGGCATTTCACTACGGGGCTTTCTGATGACTGAATTTAATGTCTCATTGAGGTTTTGATGTTTAGAGTCTGAAAAAAAAAACAGGAAAGCATGAATGAAAAAATCAATACCAGAACACTCCATTTTCCCCAGGTGGGCAGTTATCATGCTGAAATAGAGTGCACAGAGAAAGGAACGAGAGAGGTTTTTGCTGCCTCAGATTACATTTTAAGTGTGCATATCAAAAGAGGCTGAAAGATTTAAGAGGGAAATCAACACTCTCACAATCAGCACCATCTCTTTCATAAATGGAGAGAATGATTGTAGGATTGTAGATTTAGCAGATTCCAGTCATAAAAATTTAAAGGAGTCCTATTACGCTTTTTCACTTTTTCAACTTTAGTTAGTCTGTAACGTTGCTGTTTGAGCATAAAAAAGATCTGCAAAGTTACAAAGCTCAAAGTCCAATTCAAAAGGAGATATTTTATTCAGAAGGCGGGCTTTCATTTGATACAGGAACTATTCGAGCCGTTCATGTCAGACTGGGGAGAGAGGTGCTGTAATAATGTAAAATATGTGAAAAATAATGTGTTTTTCGAACAACCTAGTATGAGAGCCTGTTCTAGTACACCCCCAAAACAAAATCAAGACTTTGTAAAAGAGCATAATAGGACCCCTTTAATTTTCTGTGTAACACAGAATGTCACAGATTTTGGCAAAATTTGGAAGAATAAATCAAATGGTAGGGTCGTGCACTTAATCACATTGAGATATAAGTGTCTGTGAATATTAAACCACAAAGACTACTATTTTAGCACGTCTGTATGTTCTGCGTGTCTCTGTGTGAACGAATTGCACAGATTCGTGTACTACACATAAGCACGTGTGACGCTCGTGGTGTTTTCAGCATTCATTTTTTGTAAAGATGCTTTGAAACTATATGCATTGAAACGGGGGAAGCAATTGGGGGGGAAAAAATAAAAATTTCACAGGGCCCTAGAAGAATGGATAAATGTCCCTATAGATCTAGTGTCACTTTTAATGAAGACATTTTTTACTTTTACTTACTTTTCCTTCAGCACACACATATTATGGTCTGTAAGAGATTATTCATGACTGCATATAAATATACAAAGACTATGAAAGGGAGTGTGTGGGGACTGGGGAGGGGTCCGTTTTTGCCAACATCATGACCAAATGTCCCCAAAAGGATAATTGTGAGCACCAGCCAATGACCCCCACAAGAAAAACAGCTTTAAAAAACTATAAAATGAGGATGTCATCAGTGAGGATTACATTTACAGGCAGGGGATGGGAAATATTATTAGCTCAAGATAAACAAATACAAGTCATTTGAAAGACATGATAATAGTCATGAGAGAAGAACAATTGTGTGTGTGTGTGTGTGTGTGTGTGTGTGTGCGTGTGTGTGTGTGCAGTTTCAGGACTCAAGTTTCAGGACTGTTTCAGTGAAAGCTCAGCAGATGCTGAACAACACCAGTGTGAGAGTATATGTGTACAAGAGCGTGTCTGTGTTTTTAAGTGAACAATGAATAAATTGAATTCGTATGATAAACATACAATTTTAGGAAAAAAGTAAGCATGACCAAACATAACATAACCATCACTGGGGAGTGAGCAAATCATATGAAAACGTATGAGACCATACAAACTGATACGAATTAGCCACCAGTTTGTCAAAATATAAAATATATACAAATTGTCATGAGAATGTGTTGGCTTTTCTGCCCCTATACACCAGGCACTAGTAACAGCAAAAATATGAAATAAGGTGACATATAGACAGCTACAGCAGCCATTACATTTGATTTATAATGTATTTACTATATAATCGTAGAGCAGAACACAATTTTTAGTACATTTATACCATAATGTTTCGTTATGAGCATGCATGTAGATTATTCCATAATGACACAGTCATCCACTAAAGACTTTTCAGATACATGCAAAGAAATCCTTTTTAGTACAGCATCGTTGTTTCTGCCTCAGTGTGTTATGTAAGTGCCACTTCCATCCTTCCACTCAGGTCAGAACATTTCACTCGTGACATATCCCAGCCTTTGTTCTCATATCTGTTATCTGTTCTTTTATAAGCTCTTCTGTGTCTGTATTTAAAATCAAATCTGGTTGCTGGTCCATGGCTGTGTGTGAGTGAGTATTGGTCTTACTTGTGTCAGAGTATGCAGGATACTGGGTTTGGCTTTCTCGGGGTCAGTTTCATCCCCTCTTTCAAATTTCCCCTTCTTACAGCTCTTGCACAGCAACGAGAGACCACACAGTGTCAACACTCCAGACACGGTACCCAGCGTAGCCCCCAACAGCGCTGTCGCAGACACGAGCATTCCCACCTTGAAACAGACACCCAAACACACCGAATGAAGTGCAGAGGAGTGAAGAGGAAAAAACAGGAGGAATAATCCACTCTTTAGTGATGTGAATCCATGGTGAGTGAGGAGAAAGAGGAAGAGAGAGGAGATGAGTGGAGTGCTACTAGAGACATAGAGTGGCACGTGTATGTGTGTGTGTGTGATGCACTGTCTGAAACCAACTTAGCCTGGCAGACAGAGCAAAAGGGAGAGAGAGAAGGAAAGAGAGACAGACATAGATAATCAAAGGGGAGGGGCTTCGATGGCTGGCAACCCCTCCTCAATAAGGAGAAGTCTGTCACTGCAGCCCACCCCCTTCATCACCAAAGTGACTGTATGTCAGCCTTTACGTCAGAGCTGCATGAACTCACCTTCACACACTGGGTGTGCTGTAGCAGATCTTCATATATACACTCACAGTATAGAGAGATTCTTAAAATAATGAGGTATGAAGTGTAGGAGTGTCATTATGAAGAGAGGCTGTTTTATTTACGCATTTGGCAGACGCTTTTATCCAATGCAACTTACATCGCAATTTATCAGTTCATGCATTTGCTGGGAATCCATGACCTTGGCATTGCTAGCACCATGTGCTACTGTTTGAACTAAAAAGTTAAACAACATTAAAGACGGTTAGATTTTATAATTATGGTTATTATTAAATTTACATTTCTGATATCTAGACTTATATTTTTGTGATTTTGCTTGGTGTCACCAAGCTTGTGCTGCTTGGGCGCTAGGTTTAGTCATACACTGCACTCACTTTCTTGTGTGCCAATAGTGCATATGATAAAAAAATAATAATAATCTCACATTCTTACTGACACATTAATTTGTTTTACACTTCTACACATTTTGTGACTTACAATAATAACACAAAATGACTTTTCACTGATTTTATTACAAGAACAGATTTGGACAGATGTCTAGGCATTTATCCTTATGAAAGCATAAGTGAAGAAAGTGAGATTAGAGGAGAGATGTTTTCTTACACAGAGGAACAGCACCACAGGCTAGGACTGCATCCATCATGTAGGCTACTAATAAAGACAATGGTATGACTGTAGAATTAGACAATATTATTTGGTCAGGTCTTGCCTTTTTTTCTAACTGCTTTGGTAATATTTTTAAGGTTTGGAACTCATTCCTTTACAAGCAAGGAGCTGTCTGCGATTCATGAAGCGGCCATGTTTGATGGCTTTGACCTTGAGAACGCCAGAGAGAAAATGGACCTGTGACGCCATCTTCAGGTGATATACAAAGTAAACACCTTATTTCAGCCTCATAAATTACCTGAATAAATGCCAAAGTTGTCTTCATATAATAGTTACAACCAATTAAAGGCCACCGCATTCTACGGCTGTATGTATTCTGTGGGTTCTTATTAAGAAGCGGTTCCATTAAAAATACCAGAACTGAATGATTTACGTACGGCTCTGTTAACGCTTGTTAAACCACTCTGGCAATGTTTCGCACAGGGGGGTGGACCGGTGGCTAGAGCCACTGCCCCTTTGCCCTCATCGGCTGAGTTGCCCCTCTCACCAACGGTCTGTTACCGCTCCGCTAAAGATCCGCCGATTCCGCTAATCCGCTCCGTGTTTTCCCGC
>NW_015659517.1:3530-6888 GCF_001515625.1 Sinocyclocheilus rhinocerous | reverse complement strand
GATTCGTGTAATTCGTGTACTACACATAAGCACGTGTGACGCTCGTGGTGTTTTCAGCATTCATTTTTTGTTTGAAACTATTGAAACTATATGCATTGAAACGGGGGAAGCAATTGGGGGGGAAAAAATAAAAATTTCACAGGGCCCTAGAAGAATGGATAAATGTCCCTATAGATCTAGTGTCACTTTTAATGAAGACATTTTTTACTTTTACTTACTTTTCCTTCAGCACACACATATTATGGTCTGTAAGAGATTATTCATGACTGCATATAAATATACAAAGACTATGAAAGGGAGTGTGTGGGGACTGGGGAGGGGTCCGTTTTTGCCAACATCATGACCAAATGTCCCCAAAAGGATAATTGTGAGCACCAGCCAATGACCCCCACAAGAAAAACAGCTTTAAAAAACTATAAAATGAGGATGTCATCAGTGAGGATTACATTTACAGGCAGGGGATGGGAAATATTATTAGCTCAAGATAAACAAATACAAGTCATTTGAAAGACATGATAATAGTCATGAGAGAAGAACAATTGTGTGTGTGTGTGTGTGTGTGTGTGTGTGTGCGTGTGTGTGTGTGCAGTTTCAGGACTCAAGTTTCAGGACTGTTTCAGTGAAAGCTCAGCAGATGCTGAACAACACCAGTGTGAGAGTATATGTGTACAAGAGCGTGTCTGTGTTTTTAAGTGAACAATGAATAAATTGAATTCGTATGATAAACATACAATTTTAGGAAAAAAGTAAGCATGACCAAACATAACATAACCATCACTGGGGAGTGAGCAAATCATATGAAAACGTATGAGACCATACAAACTGATACGAATTAGCCACCAGTTTGTCAAAATATAAAATATATACAAATTGTCATGAGAATGTGTTGGCTTTTCTGCCCCTATACACCAGGCACTAGTAACAGCAAAAATATGAAATAAGGTGACATATAGACAGCTACAGCAGCCATTACATTTGATTTATAATGTATTTACTATATAATCGTAGAGCAGAACACAATTTTTAGTACATTTATACCATAATGTTTCGTTATGAGCATGCATGTAGATTATTCCATAATGACACAGTCATCCACTAAAGACTTTTCAGATACATGCAAAGAAATCCTTTTTAGTACAGCATCGTTGTTTCTGCCTCAGTGTGTTATGTAAGTGCCACTTCCATCCTTCCACTCAGGTCAGAACATTTCACTCGTGACATATCCCAGCCTTTGTTCTCATATCTGTTATCTGTTCTTTTATAAGCTCTTCTGTGTCTGTATTTAAAATCAAATCTGGTTGCTGGTCCATGGCTGTGTGTGAGTGAGTATTGGTCTTACTTGTGTCAGAGTATGCAGGATACTGGGTTTGGCTTTCTCGGGGTCAGTTTCATCCCCTCTTTCAAATTTCCCCTTCTTACAGCTCTTGCACAGCAACGAGAGACCACACAGTGTCAACACTCCAGACACGGTACCCAGCGTAGCCCCCAACAGCGCTGTCGCAGACACGAGCATTCCCACCTTGAAACAGACACCCAAACACACCGAATGAAGTGCAGAGGAGTGAAGAGGAAAAAACAGGAGGAATAATCCACTCTTTAGTGATGTGAATCCATGGTGAGTGAGGAGAAAGAGGAAGAGAGAGGAGATGAGTGGAGTGCTACTAGAGACATAGAGTGGCACGTGTATGTGTGTGTGTGTGTGTGATGCACTGTCTGAAACCAACTTAGCCTGGCAGACAGAGCAAAAGGGAGAGAGAGAAGGAAAGAGAGACAGATATAGACAAAAGGGAGGTAATCAAAGGGGAGGGGCTCGGATGGCTGGCAACCCCTCCTGAATAAGGAGAAGTCTGTCACTGCAGCCCACCCCCTTCATCACCAAAGTGACTGTATGTCAGCCTTTACGTCAGAGCTGCATGAACTCACCTTCACACACTGCGTGTGTTGTAGCAGAGCTTCATATATACACTCACAGTAAAGATTCTTAAAATAATGAGGTATGAAGCGTAGGAGTGTCATTATTTTATTTACATTGCAATTTATCAGTTCATGAATTTGCTGAGAATCCATGACCTTGCCATTGCTAACACCATGTACTACTGTTTGAGCTAAAAAGTTAAACAACATTAAAGGCAGGGTTGGGTTTTATAAATGTGGTAATACTACTAATGATTATGTTTATTAAATTTACATTTCTAATAGGCCTATATTTTTTTGTGATTTTGCTTGGTGCCACCAAGCTTGTGCTGCTTTTTTGGTCATACACGGTTCACTCACTATCTAGTGTGCAACAGTGCATATTGTAAAAAAAAAATCTATATAAATAAATATAATAAATATATATATATATAAAATTAAAAAAAATAAAAGAATCTTACATTTTTACTGACACATTGATTTGTTTTACACTTCTACAAATTGTGTGACTTAATAATAGGCTAACACAATACGACTTTTCACTGATGCTTTCACAGGAACAGATTTGAACAGATGCCTATAGGTATAAAAGTGAGATTAGGAATTTTTTTGTACTGTTTTGGTAATATTTTTAAGGTTTGGAAATCATTCCTTTAAAAAGATGGATCTGTCTGTGATTCAAAGACATGAAGCGGTAATGATCGCTTTGACCTTGAGAACGCCAGAGAGAACATGGATCTGTGATGCCATCTTGAGGTGATATAAAAGATAAACACCTCATTTCAGCCTAAATTACCTGAATAAGGCCAAAGTTGTCTTCAAGCCACAACCCTTGCTATTATTTAAAGGCCATAGGCTTAGGCCTACATCTCATTCTACGGCTGCATGTATTCTGTGGGTTCATATTAAGAAGCGTTTCCGTTAAAAATACCAGAACTGAATTATTTCTATTGTACGTTCGGTTCCGTTAACGCTTATAGCCTAGTTGAACAACTCGCTGGCAATGTTTCACACATTAGCAACATAGCTACTGAAAATACAGCGATGTAGTGTAGTCCGATTCCCATGAGCCGGTTCCTTTTTGGGGAATGACTTATGAATCAGTCTGAGCTGTTAAGAAATTTTCCGCAGTTTATTACTTTCATTATGTTTTGCTCTAGATTAAAGTGACTTTTTCCCATACGATTATGTGTAATTAAATGTAGGCTACAGATTATTAGTTTTGTTGGAATCTGTGATTTAGGCCAATATAAAGAAGACTTATTAATTAATAAATTAAATGTTTTTGTATTAGTCTTTTTATTTAGTGTTTAGCTATAGGGACAAATTTTGTATTGCATGTATGCCGCATAAAAGCCATTGCACAAAAAGTTTACATAAATTTGTATTTATTACTGTTCGGTTGATCTCATAATTTGCATTTGGCAGGATTGTATTTCTTAAA
>NW_015659517.1:560-3404 GCF_001515625.1 Sinocyclocheilus rhinocerous | reverse complement strand
TGATTGATAGATTTGAGACATACCTCACAAGCATAGCCTGTTATCCACTTGGAAGGGCCTCTTGTAGGGTTTCTGCACTGTAGTATAGTATACACAAGTATACCCGGCTACAGCCTGCAGCCCCATACCTACTCTGATTGGTTCGATCGTCTTTCATAGGCATAAATTATAAGAAATGTGTGCGTAGTTGGTGTAGGATGGGGTATGTTGTTTAAAAAGCTAAAATCGCTGTGCAGTTATAGCCTTCATATAATGCACAGTTGTTTATTGTAAACGTGACTCACTGTTTTATTGAATCACGAGATGTTAGCTTCTGCAAGTTTAATCTTCTGGACCAGTCGAATTCACAAATGAATCATTGGAACATTCTAAAACGCTTAACGTGAAAGTAGGCTTAATGCATTAAAACGGGCTAGCATACGCGGCGACAAGGAGCTCCCAGCACTGGGCCCTGAGACAAGAACCAAGGTTTCCTCCACATGTCTAAGGCACGTAGGCACCTCCGCGTGACCTTGAGCATGCGAAGCGGGTTTCCCCTTGGGGAGAACCCCTTGTTCTTGTGCCACCACTGTAGGGGTCTCATGTACAGCAGGCCAAGAGTTATCACGTTGGACGCAGCTGTCATCAGCCCAAGCAGTCTGGAACTGCTTGACAGTGAGTGACCGGCCTTCTCCTACTCTCGCGACTGAGGTGAGGATCGACTCAATCCGAGCAGGAGACATACCTGCCTGCATCGTGGTCGAATCCCACACCACGCCCAGACATCTCGAGCGAGAAAGACATCTCGATGTCGAACCGCCATCCGCTCTGACTGAGCTAATATCAACCAATCGTCGATGTGGTTGAGTCGTGAAAGTGTGGGGTGAGAGTGCAAGGCCTAAGGAAGAACCAGTATTGGTAGGCTTTTGCCCCCAAAAACGAACCTCAGGAACTTCCTGTGATGAGGAAGGATGGAGGTACGCTTTGCCCCCAAAAACGAACCTCAGGAACTTCCTGTGATGAGGAAGGATGGAGATATGGAAATACGCGTCTTTCAGATCGATCGTGACAAACCAGTCCTCGGACCTGATCTGAGACACGACTTGTTTGAGTGCGAGTGTGCTGAACTTCAGTCGCATGACTGAGCGGTTCAATAGCTGCAGATCTAAAATAACTCCCCATCCTTTTTCGGAACAATGAAGTACCGGCTGTAGAACCTGGAGTCTGTCTCGTGCGGAGGGACCACCTCGATGGCCTCCTTCTTTAAGAGAGTAACTACTTCTTGTTCTAATACCACAGCCTGCTTGGGACCCACTAGAGTGGGGGGCCCCGTTGAATCGAGGCGGACGAGAACCAAACTGGCTTTTGTAGCCTCTTTCTAAAGTACGCAGGACCCATTGAGACACATTTGGCAGTAGCTTCCACGCTGCTAAATAATCTACTAAGGGAATCAGTCTCTCGAGACTGATCTCTGGTGTGCCCAGAAAGGCTAGTTCGGTGCCCTGAAGCGGCACACCGGCAGGGGACGGCCGAACTAGCTGCTCTTGATACCTCCGTAGAGGTAGCGAGCCTCTTAGTACACGGTAGGTTGGGACTGCTCCGCCCAGCAGCCCCTGCTGACCGCCTCAACCTCCTCAGAGGAAGAGAGGTTAACGCGTGCTCTCACTCGAGAAATTTATATCCCAAGAGCCCCTGTATATCTAACTTCTCATAGTCAGACAAATACTTCATTTTATTCCTCAGAATTAAATGCAATCAAACAACCAGATGAGTAAATACGGTCTGGTGTAGTAAGATTCACATCAAAAACCAAAACGATGTAATATATAATATATATAATATATAATTTCATATATGCGTTGCCTCGGCAGCGCGCGAGCCGGGCTTCCAAGCCCCAAGAACAAGCTCTAGATCTAGCGAACACGGGTGGAGATAGGAAGAGCCGTCTCCAACCCGTCTGCTAGATCATGTGCGATCTCCGCGATCTCAGTCGCCGCCGTGCCTCAGCAGCAGCGGGACCGCAATCGCAAGATTACACCTCGAGAGATGACTGCGCGAGCTCCAACAACGTGGCTTGCTCTCGCCCTTGAAATGCTTTGTCTTTGCATGAGCATAGACATAGCTGGAGCTTATAGACTTTCACAGTTGACAGACAACAATAAATATGACTGACACACACAGAGCGCTTCACTGATGACAGAAAGCGGACGCTGGCTCCGCCGCACATGCTTTTATAGCTTCCTGGTCATGACATTACCCGCTCGTGACGTCCCGCTCAGCTATTGGACTGATGTTACATGTTATTCAGAGCGTGGTCACAGAAGGCGTTTCCCTAGCGTTTTCCGACGCAGCTTGAGTTCCTGAAGAGGAACCTGCCAAGAGAGCATTGCAATAGTCCAGCCTGGATAGAACAAGAGCTTGAACAAGGGTTGACATCAGAACCCAATGTCAGATTGACGTCAGAACCCATCGTCAAATTGACGTCAATCCCCAACGTTGGACAGACGTTGCATTTTGGTTGAAAATGAAAATCGGGTTGGCATCAGAACCCAACGTCAGATTGACGTCAGAACCCATCGTAAATTGACGTCAATCCCCAATGTTGGACATATGTTGCATTTTGTTTGAAAATGAAAATCGGGTTGACGTCAGAACCCAACGTCAAATTGACTTCAATCTCCAACGTTGGACAGACGTTGCATTTTGGTTGAAAATGAAAATCGGGTTGATGTCAGAACCAAACGTCAGATTGACGTCAGAACCCATCGTCAAATTGATGTCAATCCCCAACGTTGGACAGACATTGTATTTTGGTTGAAAATGAAAATCGGGTTGATGTCAGAACCCAACGTCAGATTGACGTCA
>NW_015659517.1:0-513 GCF_001515625.1 Sinocyclocheilus rhinocerous | reverse complement strand
GCAACGCTGACGTTGCATTTTGGTTGAAAATGAAAATCGGGTTGACGTCAGAACCCAACGTCAGATTGACATCAGAACCCATCTTCAAATTAACGTCAATCTCCAACGTTGGAACGACGTTGCATTTTGGTTGAAAATGAAAATCGGGTTGAGGTCAGAACCCAACGTCAGATTGACGCCAATCTCCAACGTTGGACAGACGTTGCATTTTGGTTGAAAATGAAAATCGGGGCTGACGTCAGAACCCAACGTCAGATTGACGTCAATCTCCAACGTTGGACAGACGTTGCATTTTGGTTGAAAATGAAAATCGGGTTGATGTCAGAACCCAACGTCAGATTGACGTCAGAACCCATCGTCAAATTGACTTCAATTGGACTTTCGATTGGACAGATGTTGCATTTTGGTTGAAAATGAAAAACGGATTGACGTCAGAACCCATCGTAAATTGACGTCAATCCCCAATGTTGTCAGGGGTGATGTAAAGGATCCACGTGCAAAGGCAGTCCGTTA
>NW_015659516.1:22353-25476 GCF_001515625.1 Sinocyclocheilus rhinocerous | reverse complement strand
TGGTTCGTCGGGGAAAAAAATCGGCGTTTGCTTCCGCCTTAAATATTATCCACGTTCCGATCGGAGGATATATTGTCATGGCCGAATGATACGAGGATGTCGGGAAAGTCTCGCCGGTGGAGGCGAGGTTAAGCCTCGGTGTTGTGAAGAGCGTGTGGCTGGTCGAGCAGAGCGACGGACGCGATGAAGCTCGGCGGCGGTGACTAGCGGAAAAGGAGTGAGCCTAGGGCCGGCAGATTGCGACCGAGGATACGAAAGATCCCCAGTACAGGTCTCGTCGTCGTACGGAAAAAGTTTGTGATATAGTCTGTGATATAATGGCTCAAGGAGCAAAACCGAATGCTGGAAAAATTTTGTGTAACTGAGGTAAGTTGGCTGTATATATACACACGTATGTGCTTGTTAAGGTGATTAGCTGACGAGCTCCACCTGGGCCAGACTGATTGATTATCTGATCGTGCTCCTCCCGGAAACGAGTGAATGCAACTAGTGAAAGATAACTGCAGACATGGAGGAAATTAGTGAAAAGTCTATTAAGACTCTTTTTCTTTTCTTCTTCTTCTGTTGTTATGTTGCACATTAGCAACATATTAGTGCACTGCTGCTTCTCACTGGTTCATTAATGTCATTGGTTCCTTTGTGGCTACTTTAATATTTTAAGTAAGTGTCACTCAAAACAGTAAGTAAATTGTTTTATTTGCCTTGAAAGTAGCTGTAACTTAATAAAACCTAGTAAGTACAACAACTAAGTAAAGATTACTAATTAAATCTAAGTAAGGTAAACTATTGGATTTTACAGTGTAGCCTATAATTTTAAATCACAGATGTCGTATTTATTATTTTTCTCTGCGACTTTCCTACTGTGTTTACAGAAAAATAGCTAATAGGCTATTTTTGTACAACCTACATTTTTATTTTTTCTCTTTGCGATACTTTTTCCTATTGTGTTGTAAATGTTAAACGAATTGTATCCTGACAAGACGAATAAAAAACATTTTTATTTTCTCTGACACTTTATTTCCTACTGTGTTGCATAACGAATTTTGTGTCTTAAGATAATTCATATAAATTCAAGTCAAAGTCAATAAATTCAGGACTCTTGACAAGACGAATAAAATAACATAGCCTACAATTTTGTGCAGACTACACTTTTATTTGTTAGCCTATCTCTCTTTCTTTCAGTAGCGGAAATTTAAATGTGAGATTCTGGAAACGAGATCTAAATTTAGCGGAACGGTCGGGTCGGGAAGAAAATTATTCTATTCTATTCTATCTACATATTGGTCGCAGCGACGTACCAAATAACGTTCCAGTGACATAACTTTGTGATTCCCATATTTGTCGTGGCGACGTTATAGTGGTGCGTCGCTGGAACGTGGTGAGTCCCAACGACCAAACTGGCACGTTGTGAGGACGTGACCAGAGCATGTGAGCGGAGCGGAGGGGAAATATTTCCTTAAAGGGGTCATATGATGCTTTTTTTAAAGATCATTATTTGGTGTATTTGGTGTAACAGAATATGTTGACATGCTTTAATGTTCAAAAAACACATTATTTTTCAAATAGTGTACATTATTGTTGGTCCTCTATGCTCCGCCTCTCTCAAACGCTTCGTTTTCTACAAAGTCCCTCCTTCCGACAAGCGCAGTCTGCTCTGATTGGCCAGCTGACCCAAGCACTCGTCGGAAATGTAACGCCCCTTACCATAATCGCGAGCTTCATCTTTCAAAATAAATGTAAAGACAGAGCCCGAAAGGGGAACAGAGTCCAGTGACAGACACAGTGATGAAGCTGGTATGTGTATGCAGTACACAAGCCACGGTTAAGACAGCTGACTCCACTGTGATGCGACCCTGTCTCTCTCTCTCTCTCTCACACACACACACACACGATGCGCAAAACTCCGCATTTGAACAGTCAATAGCAAATACTTAAACTAATAACAAAACAGTAGCTGATTCAGAAGCACCAGATTGTCATAGCAAAATCAGAATTACCTCCTCTCCTAGGTTCACGAAACGGTCGTCCATAAAATGCATTGCTGTTCTGTTGTAAGTAATCTTAAAGATTCCTAAATGCATCTACTTCCGGAAGGCCAAATAAAGTGCTTTTGCTTTCGCCTAGAAACACACAGCGTCTCCCTGACATGCTGCTTCAACACTAACTGCGGTTACTGAAACCACGCCTTCTTTCTTTGCGTGATGAAAAGTTTATTAAGCTTTTTCTTTTCTTCTTCTTCTGTTGTTATGTTGCACATTAGCAACATATTAGTGCACTGCTGCTTCTCACTGGTTCATTAATGTCATTGGTTCCTTTGTGGCTACTTTAATATTTTAAGTGTGTCACTCAAAACAGTAAGTCAATTGTTTTATTTGCCTTGAAAGTAGCTGTAACTTAATAAAACCTAGTAAGTATAACAACTAAGTAAAGGTAACTAATTAAATCTAAGTAAGGTAAACTATTGGATTTTACAGTGTACAGTTTTATCTTTACCAAATTCAGTTTTCCATTATTTTCTGGTTTCCATTTTAATGGTTCCATTAAATTTTAATAATCAAAAGCATCTCCAATTAATTGATTTTAATAAAAACAAAAAAACAAAAAAACAAACAAACAAAAAAACAACAACAACAACAACAACAAAAAAATTATATATTATTATTATTATTATTATATATATATATATTTTTCTTTCAGAAATACTGCACATTTACATTTTTATCCTAAATAAATTCTGGTAGATAACATTTCTGGTAAATACTCCTTAAAAAAGTGTTTTTTTATCATAATTTTATTGTTAGTAGACTAGAACAAGTGGATATGTTATCATTCTTACACTAGAATACTGAACTTTGAATTCAGTGATTTGAACTATGAGATGGACACTTGCTTCTTGCACTCTACATTGCACTTCACCTTTGCTTTAAAAAAAGGATTTCATTGAAATTTGGATTTCATTCGGTTTAACAAAAAATTAAGCAACATTCTTCATTTTTTTGTGGAAAATTAATCGTTTAGATTACTTGACTAATCAGTCAATTGATTAATCAAACTAGAAATAGTCATTAGAAGCAGCCATAAATACCGCACAAAAAAGCCCCATTTTTTCAATATTACAAGAAG
>NW_015659516.1:20045-21734 GCF_001515625.1 Sinocyclocheilus rhinocerous | reverse complement strand
TAATGGTTCCATTAAATTTTAATAATCAAAAGCATCTCCAATTAATTGATTTTATTTGATTTTTTTAAAGTTTTTTTTTTTCAGAAATACTGCACATTTACATTTTTCTCCTAAATAAATTCTGGTAGATAACATTTCTGGTAAATACTCCTTAAAAAAGTGTTTTTTTATCATAATTTTATTGTTAGTAGACTAGAACAAGTGGATATGTTATCATTCTTACACTAGAATACTGAACTTTGAATTCAGTGATTTGAACTATGAGATGGACACTTGCTTCTTGCACTCTACATTGCACTTCACCTTTGCTTTAAAAAAAGGATTTCATTGAAATTTGGATTTCATTCGGTTTAACAAAAAATTAAGCAAAATTCTTGATTTTTTGTGGAAAATTCATCGTTTAGATTATTTGACTAATCAGTCAATTGATTAATCAAACTAGAAATAGTCAATAGAAGCAGCCCTAAATACCACTCAGATCAAACTCCTTTCTTCAAAAACTCCTTTCTTTGCCAGAAGCAATATTAATGCTCATCAACGACAGAGTCTGTGACCAAAGTCAAAGCTCTGCTCTCGATTCATGATTTTCCCCCGACTGAGCCTGGTTTCTCCCAAGGTTTTTTTCTCCATTCTGTCACCGATGGAGTTTTGGTTCCTTGCCGCTGTCGCCTCTGGCTTGCTTAGTTGGGGACACTTCATTTCCAGCGATATCGTTGACTTGATTGCACAGATACTATTTAAACTGAACTGAGCTGGATGATGACATCACTGAATTCAATGATGAACTGCCTTTAACTGAAAAATGAGTGTTTACTATTGTCACTTTGCATTATTGACACACTATTTTCCTAATTAATGCTGTACAGTTGCTTTGACACAATCTGTATTGTTAAAAGCGCTATATAAATAAAGGTGACTTGACTTGACTTGACTGCTTCATGAAGCTTAGATACCATTGCGAGTCATTTGTTTCGAATCAGTGAATTGGAGATTCCAAAGTCGCGCGATTTCAGTAAACAAGGCTTTGTTGCATTATAACTGTTCAGCAATGTCTGGAAATTTAAATGATCCGCCACTAGGGGGTGATCTCTATAAACACATGAACCAGTGTCCATATGGGCTTTACCTGATCTTGGGTAAATTGGCTAATTTCGTCAACATTTCAATGACACATTTGAACTATAAAAAAGGAGTTGTAGTTCATAGTCTCTCATTGGCCTCATGAACCAAGCTCTGTATATAGGTAAAAAAAAATATTACAGCCTACAGAGACTTAATATTTAATGGTATTGTACAATTTGTTAATTGCATTTAATAGATTACACTTTCAACAAAACATTTGCCAATGGTTTGAAAAAGGTTTTTTTTTGATAAGTTTGAGCTGATTTTTATTTGCATTTAAACCACTCTGACCAGCAAACATCAACAGTGTCACACTTTCAAGCTATGCAAAACAGCGAACCCTTTCACCAGGCAATTGGTTCAATCAATTCAAAGTATCTCCCATCACCACTTACATAACGTGCAACGGCTGACCACAAATTCTGAAGTAACACCACACTTGATCTGAAAGTGAAAAGTGTGACATGACATGTGGCCAAGTATGGTGACCCATACTCAGAATTAGTGCTCTGCATTTATCCCATCCAAAGTGCGCGCACACACACACACACACACACACACACACAC
>NW_015659516.1:16963-20006 GCF_001515625.1 Sinocyclocheilus rhinocerous | reverse complement strand
GTGACGTGACATGTGGCTAAGTATGGTGACCCATACTTGGAATTAGTGCTCTGCATTTATCCCATCCAAAGTGCGCGCACACACACACACACACACACACACACACACACCGTGAACAGCCATTTTTGCTGCAGCGCCGGGCGAGCAGTTGGGGGTTCTGTGCCTTGCTCAAGGGCACCTCAGTCGTGGTATTGAAGGTGGGAGAGAGCACTGTACATTCACTCCCCCCACCTACAATCCCTGCCTGTATGAGACTCGAACCCACAACCTTTGGGTTACGAGTCCGACTCTCTAACCATTAGGCCACGACTTCCCTGTGAATCTGCTTTTCACATTTGATATTGCAGCCAGTACACTCTGAAACATCGCTTCAAATAAATAAAATTCTTTTCAATATGCACTTCATAGAAAGAAAACTAATCTCAAAAACACTCCTAAATCAAATCGTATCAATACCACTCAGATAATACTCCTTTTAAAACACATTTCCAAGTAAACAACTATAGAAATAATCCTTGAAAATACAGTTTTAACTTTACACATCAGCTCAAATGGAATTCCATTCTGAAGTGCCCCTCCTCTCAGATGGTTTGCGTAGTAGATTTCTATGGGCTTTATCATTTGTGCAACGCTTTTTTTGCGCAAACTTCAGAGCTAAAAGCACAAATCACGTTCCCAATCCCCGTGAAAAACACATGAACCAGTGTCCATATGGGCTTTACCTGATCTCGGGTAAATTGGCTAATTTCGTCAACATTTCAAGGACACATTTGAACTATAAAAAAGGATTTGTAGTTAATAGTCTCTTATTGGCCTCATTACAACAACGGCTAACCACAGATTGTCAAGCAAACCCATGCTTGATTTGCTTTTCTCATTTGATCTTTCAACCAGGACACCCAATGTCACTGACAAAGATAGACTCTATTTGCTCCGAACAACATACAGCCCTGAAGTGCGCAGCTTCCTGGACCGGCAGCCTACTCACACAAAAACTGATTACCACCTGCTCCGAGAAGCCCTCATTAAAGAATTCGCTGACTCTGAGTCAGAACAAGGACTAGTGGCTGCCCTGGAGATGAAACAAGGTCGTCATGAATCTCCTCAAGCCTACTACAGCCGACTCAGACGAGCATACTTCGGAACTCGCAACGAACCGAACCGAACATGGAAGACGATCTAAACTTCAAAACTCTCTTCCTGAGAAACCTCCATCCTGGAGTAAGCCACCATCTTGGCGTTCTCGCATGTCCGCGAACAATGAATGCTCAACAGTTGCGAGACTTGGCACAGAAAGCCTACGGCAAACAGAAGATGGCCTCAGAAAAGGGCGCCAAAACCCCAACAGTTCTTGACTTCAACACTCAAAGTCAAAGTCTGGCTCTAGAGGGCACCCAACATCAAGACCATGCCAAGCCGTCACACAAAGAGTGGAACACACCCTCATCCAACAGAGAACGAGACTCCCATGCTGGTACCCGACCTAAACAGAGGAACAACCGCTGGGATGGACCGCGTGGACGACAACACTCACCTGGACGTCACTGGGAAAAACCTTGGGACCAATCCAGACCTCGTGAGACTCAATGGGACAGATCGTGGAATCAGCCCAACTCGTTTGGAAACTCAAGAGGAAAAGGCTCATGGGAATCCAACGGAACCTCCAAGGGAAAACGACATAACCCTGTGGGCGGAGAACTCGGCTATCAGCCTGAAGCTATTCAGAGCATTGAAGCAAAGACAGCAGAGCCTCCAACACGTCTCAAAACACAGCCGCTTCCCTCTCAATCCCTACTCGACAAACATGGCTAGCTCCAAGATCATCTGCGCTGTGGACATACGATGGAACAACAGACAGCTGAGTCACTACTTCCTCGTTGTCCCCAACCTACCTCATGATATCTGCATTGGAGCAGACATCATGGTCCGGCTCAACGCCTGTGTGGACATTGTGAACGACGTCATATGGGCTCCCCTGTCGCACCAACTGACCACTGCAGTCAACCTGAAGAAACTTCGAGCCGGTCAAACAATGCCAGATGCATGCGACATGATCAGTGAGCAAGAATTTACAATACCTGCCTACAGCAAGAGTGTCAGCGTCCGCCTCAACATGCGACCTGGCCACTCTCTCGACAGTAAGCTAGGCCTCTTCCAACCTTCCAGGACCTGCCTAAGACTAGGACTGACCTTGGAAGCCACACCTCTCATTGAAGTGTCATCTCGTGCTGTGTATGTGTGGTTCAACAACTGTACGGCCAAAGACATCAACATTCCCAAAGCCAGTCACCTGGGATGGCTCATCAACCAGGCGTCCACGACTTTGATATAACGGTACCTGTCATAGGCCCCATACCAGTCCAACTAATGTCAGATGAATATGATGACACAGTAACGTTCACAAGACCCAATGAAACCATTGCCATCACTTCTATTCTGCCAGTGTCCAGAGAAAGCGTCTGCCGTTCAGCACTAACAGATGACACTCACCTCGCTGTCTACGCTGTCAATGCACAAATTCAACAGATCCTGAGTGAGGCTGATGCCCTCCACAATGAAGTGGATCGCCAAGGACTCAAAGAGGTTCTGCGCAAGTACAAGGACTCCTTCGCAAAGGATTCCCTGGATTGTGGCCTGACCGACATCCACACGGTGCGCATTCCGACACACCCAAATGCGCCACCCACATTTATGCGACAGTACAAGATTCCCATAGCGTCATATGAGCCAGTGCAAGAAATCATAGACTCCATGTTGGAAAAGGGGGTCATCCGCCCCTGTAACAGCACGTTCTCTGCCCCGATATGGGCAGTTCTAAAGCCCAAAGGCAAATGGCGGCCGACCATTGACTATCGCAAATTAAACCAGCAAATACCCTTATCGTGATGGCCTATGACAATGACCCAAAATCAAAGTCTCAACGATCCTTTCCACATTGGACATCGCCTCGCGATTTTGGACAATCCCTGTCCACCCTGATGACCAACACAAGCTGGCATTCACCTTTGACAATCGACGATACACCTTCACACAGTGCCCCTTT
>NW_015659516.1:9419-16863 GCF_001515625.1 Sinocyclocheilus rhinocerous | reverse complement strand
CAGAGGCAACCTCGTTTACGTGGATGATGTTCTTTTGAAAAGCTCAAATGTGGCAGACCACCTCAAAGAAATCGATCACGTCCTGAACCAGCTGACAACAGCAGGAGCAAAGATCGTCCTCCACAAAGGACAATGGTGCAAAACCCTAGTGAACTATGTCGGCCTGCTCATCGGATGACCCCCCCATCAGTGGCTGCCATAACCCGCCGCCAGCACGCCACTGGTGCGCAAAACCCCGCCTCCTCCCACGTTGAACTCTCACTTCAATTCGCCGCTGATGATCTCCTCACCCTCCAAGCTTCGGATCCGACACTGCAAACTATTGCAGCTCACCTTTCAGACCCATTAACTAACCCATTTCCACCTCCGACCTAGCCACATCCTATGATCTCCACACGCTCAACTCTATCAAGCACATGCTGCATCTCAAAGACGGCGTTCTCACATATGTCCCTGAGCCCCTCACTGCGCCAAAGCTTGTAGTCCCTCAGGGCCAAAGGGGGATAATGCTGACACACGTCCACGATTCACCATGCGCTGGACACCATGGCGCTGACATCGCACGACCACTAACCTCCCTCCTGAGAAAGGACGAACCCTTCGTTTGGTCTGAAGCCCAGGACACGGCTATGAGCGAGCTCAAACAACGTTTGTGCGCTGCACAATTCCTGGCCTACCCAGACCCAGGAAAAGAGTTCTATCTGGACGCTGGATTCTCCAGTCACTGCCTCAGTGCAGGCCTGTACCAGCTCCATGACAAAGACAAGCGAGTGGTCGCTTATGCCAGCAAAACACTTCTTCCCCCAGAATGCAAATACTCAGACTGCGAAAAAGCTTTGCTTTGCACTGTGTGGGCCATCCAGCGTTTCTCCAACTACATTGGAGCTCAGAAGGTTATCATTGAAACCTGTCACCAGCCAGTAACCTTCCTCAACAGTCAACGAATCAGGGATGGCGTGGTAACCAACGCACGCATAGCTACCTGGTTAATGACGCTCCAAGGACGGGACGTCGAGGCAAGATATGCCCAAAACCACAAATCATCTCTAGAAAACGGGCTAGCAGCCTGCCAGAACTGTTCAATGGACACACTGCACACAGCAGCAGAACCCAAAGAACCTTTACTGCCGCAACTGACAAACCACAGGTACTTCGAGGAGAATGTGTGTGAAGGGATGCCCACAGCATATGTCGATGGCTGCTCCTACAATCAACAGGGCAACTTTAAAGCTGGAGCGGGAGTGGTCTGGCTCAACAATGCCCCTTGCCCGCCGCAACAATTCAAATTAGGCCCTCACTCATCGCAATACGCAGAAATAGCGGCCATCCTCATCACCCTACAATTTGCTGCATCCCACAACATCAAAGAACTCCTCATCTGTACCGACTCGAACTATGCCCGTCTAAGCTTCACATGCCATCTAGCTGGATGGAAACAGAATGGATTCAAGACAGCTAACAACAAGCCTGTCAAACATCAGGAACTCTTCCAAGCATGCGAAGCCATTGTCACTGAACATGACATGATCGTTTATTGGAAAAAGGTCCGAGGCCACTCACGTCAACCAGGACAAGACAAAGATCTCAATGACCAAACTGATGCCCTCGCCAGACAAGGGCGCAGCGAGCCAGTCCTTCGATGGGTCCATCGAAACCAGATAAAGAGGCACCAGGGCTCCAACCGACAGGAAAAGGGGGAAGATCAAACCAACTGACACAGAGCGACAATCCCATACTCTACACCACACTAACATAACTTCTGTCATTCTAGGAAGACATATAGCTACCTTTCTTAAACACAACACCTACACACTCTCCTCCGCCGCACTACTAGGACCAACCTCTATTCGGTGTCCTTGTGTCTCTTTGTGTTTTTCCTTTTTTCCTCTCTCTCTATGTTTTCCTTTTCCCTCTAGTCCCCTCATCAGGGAATTCCCTTAACTTATCTTTAAACTCAGCTCCCGAAATTAGGATTGACTCTTTTCACCAAAATTGTCTTAAATCATTGTGAAAAGCCGTTGCCAACCGATCAAGGCGACCCCGCCAAACCATGATCTTCGCAGCTAATTGTTCCTTCTTTCTGTTCTTATTACCAGGAAGATGTTCGGACTCGCCGTTCCAAAGGGGGATAATGCTGACACACGCCCACGATTCACCATGCGCTGGACACCATGGCACCAAGGCCACCTACGAAATGCTCAAGCAAGTAGCATACTGGCCTGGCATGCAGCAAGACGTGGCGGAGTGCGTAAAAGGATGCCTAGTGTGTTGCCAGTTCCAGCCGGATAATCCAAACCACCGAGCACCACTGCAACGGAAAGGAATGACCTTCCCATGGTCAGACCTCCAAATAGATTGGGTAGGACCCCTACCACGGTCAACACGGGGTAACAAATACTTCCTCACCGTGGTTTGCGAATTCACAAAGTGGGTAGAGTGTCTCCCAGCTCCCAACGATACAGCAGAAACGACAGCCTGCCTTTTGATGAACCACACCTTCTCAAGGTTCGGACTGCCCTTAAGGGTCAACTCTGACCGAGGAACCCACTTCACCGCCGAAGTCATGAAGGAAGTGTGGAAACTCCTGGGTATACAGGCCAAGCTCCATATAAGCCAGCACCCAATTTCCTCAGGTCAAGTGGAACGAACCAACAGGACAGTGGTCAGCATGTTGAAGAAGTACGTGTCCGCCAATCAAAAGGATTGGGATATTAAGCTTCCTCTGGTACTGATGGCCGTCAGGGCCACCCCTCACCGGTCTACCGGAGTACCCCCGTTCGAGATGATGACGGGGCGACAAATGACACTACCGTTACACCTGCTGTACCAACCTGGTGACCTAAACCTCGTCACCGCCTATACCACTCACCAATACCTGGAAGAGTTGCACCAACATCTGAGAACCACTTTCGCCTTCGCGCAACAACAACTCCAAAGAAGCGCGGAAGGTCGTAAAGCCTGCTACGACCAAAAGGCCTCTCACCAGGAACTCAATGTCGGAGACAAAATGTGGTACTACAGCTTCGCCCAACCAAGGCAGAACGCTCCACATCGCCTGTCAAAGAAATTCCTACCTCACTGGACAGGACCCCACGAGATTGTGGACAAACTCTCACCTGTTGCCTACCGAATCAAAATCAGAAAGCGGGTATAACCGGCGTCCCAAACAATTTTTGGGTGCCCTGCTGGGGGCTGCTGCGGCTGTATGAACTCTGTTTAACATCGGCATGAATACCGCTAATGCTGTGAATCTGGCCACCGTGAGGCGGCATGTGGGCGAAATCCAGGCTGAAATGCCTGGGATACGACAACAGCTCTTAGTCCAGAGCAACGCCCTACAGACCTTCGGGAAGTCGCTGAACGGCACCATCACAATTCTAAATACCCATAGCACCCTTCTAAATCAAACTATAAAATAAAAACCATCAACAAACTATTTTCGGTCGTGCAAAATGATTTAGCCCAAACACAACTCCTAACTACCCTCATGACTGACATGCTACGGGAAGTAAGCTCCTCGATCGATAACTTAGCCATGGGTAGGATTCCACACTACTTGATACCTCTTAGCCTTGTCCAAAACATCCTAACTTCGGCCACTACGGGCCCTGCTAGTCCCATCCAAACCCATCTCGCCTTTTCCCTGGGCAGCGCTATCCTTATACGTAGACCCAGAAGTAGGCAACTTGGCCTTTCTCCTCAGTTTACCAATTATCGACTCAAATAACATTTACCGGCTCAAAGACATTGCGAATGTGGGATTTTGGCAGAGTAACACAATATGTCAAAATACACACTCCTGAAGTGACGTTATGTGACGTGGCCAAGTATGGTGACCCATACTCGGAATTAGTGCTCTGCATTTATCCCATCCAAAGTGCACACACACAGCAGTGAACACACACACACCGTGAACACACACCCGGAGCAGTGGGCAGCCATTTTTTGCTGCGGCGCCCAGGGAGCAGTTGGGGGTTCGGTGCCTTGCTCAAGGGCACCTCAGTCATGGTATTGAAGGTGGGAGAGAGCACTGTACATTCACTTCCCCCACCTACGATCTCTGCCGGTACGAGACTCGAACCCGCAACCTTTGGGTTGCGAGTCCGACTCTCTAACCATTAGGCCACAACTTCCCCAGAAGTCGCTGCGTATCACGATAACGAGCAGTTGTATCTGGCCCCAAATCTGAAAATGTGTACGCTCACTAAGGACATTCATTACCTCTGCCAGAGTAAACCCTTAATCCGTGATAATACCAAGGGCATCTGCGGCCTAGAATCCATTAGACCCGACACTAACTGCCCTGCCGAAGAAATCGAGGCAACACAAGCTGAAATCGTCGGAAACTGATGGCTAGTCAACACCCCAGCACGTACAGCTACCCTCACCTACGATCAACACGACACTGCCACGTGCATTACAAATTGCAAACTTTATGGATCAATGTCCCTAAGGGTTCGATCCTCCATATTGACGATTTAGCATTGTATCACCTTACCGACGACGAGTATCAGGCCGAACTCGAAATCTCACCCTTCTTCAAACAGCATTCCTTCGTCCTCGATCCAGAATTGGAAGAAAGGATCAAGGAGGAAGGAACGCAACTTATTGATTTGACTCCGGTTGATACAGCTTTAGAAGCTATCGCTCGCCTTCCGCCCGCTGGCGCGCCAATCATTCGGTCTTGGTCTGCCGCTGACACAGCGCTTTGTGTTTCTACTATTGTAGGATATGTTGTGACGCCATGGGATGGACCAAAATCAGCCTGCTTAAAACTGGACACAAAGCCTTCGGTCGCTGCTTGCTCTCTGGATCTTTGGCTCTTCCGCCTTATTGATTGCGCTACAAAGCGCTCACAGCCATCAACATCAGGCTAGTGATCCTCCAGAACTCCAAAACTTTGTCAAACTTCGTGACTGCAGAAATCTTCAAAACTCTGAAGATTCGCAAACAAATTCTGAGAAGAACTTCCAGCACGTCGTCATGTCACAAGGAAACCAACCAATCGCCAGAGGGCATCCCCAGAAATACTTCAGACATTGACAGCAGCCAATCCGCAGCCCCGGGATTCCCTCAAGCAGCCATCCAGGAAGCCTGTTGTCAGCTGTCACCAAAACGCAAGTAAACAAACGAGGTTTTCATCTCTTGCTGAACTGGTGCTGAATTGAGTTTAAGAAGTAAACATAAGCCAAGTCTCTGCTTTTATGAGTTTTCTCAGGTTGAATTTAAAGAACTCGTAGAAAACGAGTATTAGTGTATGTGTGTGTGTGTGTGTTTTAGCTTAGTTTAATGTGCCATAGAATAGTGAATAAATTCCTGTTTCATTTATAAAGAAGTATTGTCTTGTGTCGTGTATTTTTAAAGTTAAACTCTGCCCAGATCCGGCTAACTAGCTCGTAGCTTATAAATTATCACAAGCATGTATTAACCTTTGGCCAGGGATAGTACAAATATTCAAATTGGTAAGATATACTGATGTTAACATCTCGCTGGATGAACGTTCGATAAAGTGTAAACTATCAATTTTGGAATCAGTTCAATCAGATTGATTTTGAATCTTCAGATTCGATTCCCCCTCTGAAAAGCGCTAAAATAAAAGAGTTAAATTCCTTACACCAGGCAACTGGTTCAGTAAATTCAAAGTATCGAAAATAGTTTTTTCTCCCATGACCACTTACATAACGTGCAGCGGCTGACCACAAATTGCGAAGCAACACTACGCTCGACCTGCTTTACACATTTGATGTTTCAACCAGTAGACTCTGTAACATCGCTTCAAATAAACCAGATTTTTTTCAATATGCCCTTCATAGGAAGACCACTAATCTCAAAAACACTCCTAAAACAAATCGTATTAATACCACTCAGATCATACTCCTTTCATCAATACTGCCAGAAGCAATATGAACGCTCATCAACGACAGATTGCGACTCAAGTCACAGTTCTGCCCTTGATCACTTTCAGAAACGAGCATTACAGCTCATCATCGTGGGTTAGAAGACAAACACTTTCAAAACACATTTCCAAGTAAAGCACTATAAACATTATCCCTAAAAATACAATCTTAACTTTATATTTCATCTCAAATGGAATTTCATTCTGAAGCGCCTCTCCTCTCAGACGGTTTGCGTAGTAGATTTCTATGGGCTTTAACATTCGTGCGACGCTTTTTTTGCGCACACTTCAGAGCTAATAGCACAAATCACGTTCCCAATTCCCGTGAAGTCTAGTGTTAACCTGCGATGTGGAATACCAACCTGCCTATATCGCCCCCTGTGTGATGATTTGTAGTCTACCCGTCAAATCTAAACTTAGAAAATCTTTTTGATGAAAATTCATGTGCCAATTAACAATTCTCTGCAAGTCTAAAAACTATTTATCTAAAAGGCTTTCTACTTTTAGCTTAAAAGATTGTGAGCATTTCAGAATCTTGACATCTGTTGCACTCTTGCACTTAGTGATGAGCGCTTTTGAAATACTGCTTTATGAAGCTTGGAAGACATTGCGAGTCATTTGTTTCGAATCAGTGAATTGGAGTACATATCAAACGGCCAAAGTCGCGCGATTTCTGTAAACAAGGCTTTGTTGCATTATAACTGTTCAGCAATGTCTGGAAATTTCAATGATCCGCCACTAGGGGGTGATCTCTATAAACACATGAACCAGTGTCCATATGGGCTTTACCTGATCTCGGGTAAATTGGCTAATTTCGTCAACATTTCAATGACACATTTGAACTATAAAAAAGGAGTTGTAGTTAATAGTCTCTCATTGGCCTCATGAACCACGCTCAGTATATAGGTAAAAAAAATATATTACAGCCTACAGAGACTTAATATTTAATGGTATTGTACAATTTGTTAATTGCATTTAATAGATTACACTTTCAACAAAACATTTGCCACTGGTTTGAAAATGTTTTTTTTCAGATAAGTTTGAGCTGATTTTTATTTGCATTTAAACCGCTCTGACCAGCAAACATCAACAGTGTCGCACTTTCAAGCTATGCGAAACAGCGAACCCTTTTATCAGGAAATTGGTTCAATCAATTCAAAGTATCGAAAATATTTTTTTTTCCCATCATCACTTACATAACGTGCAACCGCTGACCACAAATTGTGAGCTAACACCACACTTGATCTGCTTTTCACATTTGATGTTTCAGCCAGTACACTATGTAACATCGCTTCAAATAAATCAGATTTTTTTCAATATGCACTTCAAAGGAAGAACACTAATCTCAAAAACACTCCTAAAGCAAAACGTATTAATACCACTCAGATAACACGCCTTTCTTCAATACTGCAAGAAGCAATATGAATGCTCATCAATGACAGATTGCGACTAAAGTCACAGTTCTGACGTTGATTCACTCTCAGAAAGGAGCATTACAGCTCATCATCGTGGGTTGGGAGACAAACACTTTCAAAACACATTTCCAAG
>NW_015659516.1:7957-8790 GCF_001515625.1 Sinocyclocheilus rhinocerous | reverse complement strand
TGATGCACTCATTCACAATTGGCTGCTAGTCTAATAACTATTTATCTAAAAGGCTTTCTACTTTTAGCTTAAAAGATTGTGAGCATTTCAGAATCTTGACATCTGTTGCACTCTTGCACATAGTGATGAGCGCTTTTGAAATACTGCTTTATGAAGCTTGGAAGCCATTGCGAGTCATTTGTTTCGAATCAGTGAATTGGAGTACATATCAAACGGCCAAAGTCGCGCTATTTCAGTAAACAAGGCTTATAACTGTTCTAACTGTTCCGCAATGTCTGGAAATTTCAATGATCTGCCACTAGGGGGTGATCTCTATAACCAGTGTCCACAGTGTCCATATGGGCTTTACCTGATCTCGGGTAAATTGGCTAATTTCGTCAACATTTCAATGACACATTTGAACTATAAAAAAGGAGTTGTAGTTAATAGTCAAACATTTCCCACGGTTTTAAAAAAGTTTTTTTTAGATAAGTTTGAGCTGATTTTTATTTGCATTTAAACCGCTCTGACCAGCAAACATCAACAGTGTCGCACTTTCAAGCTACGCGAAACAGCGAACCCTTTTACCAGGCAATTGGTTCAATCAATTCAAAGTCTCGAAAATAGTTTTTTCTCCCATCATCACTTACATAACGTGCAACGGCTGACTACAAATTGTGAAGTAACAGCACGCTTGATCTGCTTTTCACATTTGATATTTCAGCCAGTACACTCTGTAACATCACTTCAAATAAATCAGATTTTTTTCAATATGCACTTCAAAGGAAGAACACTAATCTCAAAAACACTCCTAAAACAAATCGTATCAATACCACTCAGATAATACTCCTTTC
>NW_015659516.1:2621-4343 GCF_001515625.1 Sinocyclocheilus rhinocerous | reverse complement strand
TGATGCACTCATTCACAATTGGCTGCTAGTCTAATAACTATTTATCTAAAAGGCTTTCTACTTTTAGCTTAAAAGATTGTGAGCATTTCAGAATCTTGACATCTGTTGCACTCTTGCACATAGTGATGAGCGCTTTTGAAATACTGCTTTATGAAGCTTGGAAGCCATTGCGAGTCATTTGTTTCGAATCAGTGAATTGGAGTACATATCAAACGGCCAAAGTCGCGCTATTTCAGTAAACAAGGCTTTGTTGCATTATAACTGTTCAGCAATGTCTGGAAATTTCAATGATCCGCCACTAGGGGGTGATCTCTATAAACACATGAACCAGTGTCCATATGGGCTTTACCTGATCTCGGGTAAATTGGCTAATTTCGTCAACATTTCAATGACACATTTGAACTATAAAAAAGGAGTTGTAGTTAATAGTCTCTCATTGGCCTCATGAACCAAGCTCTGCATATATGTTAAAAAAAAATATTACATTCTAGAGAGACTTAATATTTAATGGTATTGTACAATTTGTTAATTGCATTTAATAGATTACACTTTCAACAAAACATTTGCCACTGGTTTGAAAAAGGTTTTTTTAGATAAGTTTGAGCTGATTTTTATTTGCATTTAAACCGCTCTGAATCAACAGTGTCAACAGTGTCGCACTTTCAAGCTACGCGAAACAGCGAACCCTTTTACCAGGCAATTGGTTCAAAGTCTCCCATCATCACTTACATAACGTGCAACGGCTGACTACAAATTGTGAAGTAACAGCACGCTTGATCTGCTTTTCACATTTGATATTTCAGCCAGTACACTCTGTAACATCACTTCAAATAAATCAGATTTTTTTCAATATGCACTTCATAAGAAAAACACTAGTCTCAAAAACACTCCTAAAACAAATTGTATCAATACCACTCAGATCATACCCCTTTCTTCAACATTGCCAAAAACAATATTAACGCTCATCAACGACAGATTGTGACTAAATTCACAGTTCTACCCTTGACTCACTCTCAGAAAAGAGCATTACACCTCATCATCGTGGGTTGGAAGACAAACACTTTCAAAACACATTTCCAAGTAAAGAACTATAGAAATGATTCCTGAAAATACAGTCTTAACTTTATATATCATCTCAAATGGAATTCCATTCTGAAGTGCCCCTCACCGCTCTGACCAGCAAACATCAACAGTGTCGCACTTTCAAGCTACGCGAAACAGCGAACCCTTTTACCAGGCAATTGGTTCAATCAACTCAAAGTCTCGAAAATAGTTTTTTCTCCCATCATCACTTACATAACGTGCAACGGCTGACTACAAATTGTGAAGTAACAGCACGCTTGATCTGCTTTTCACATTTGATATTTCAACCAGTACACTCTGTAACATCACTTCAAATAAATCAGATTTTTTTCAATATGCACTTCATAAGAAAAACACTAGCCTCAAAAACACTCCTAAAACAAAATGTATCAATACCACTCAGATCATACCCCTTTCTTCAACATTGCCAAAAACAATATTAACGCTCATCAACGACAGATTGTGACTAAATTCACAGTTCTACCCTTGACTCACTCTCAGAAAAGAGCATTACACCTCATCATCGTGGGTTGGAAGACAAACACTTTCAAAACACATTTCCAAGTAAAGAACTATAGAAATGATTCCTGAAAATACAGTCTTAACTTTATATATCATCTCAAATGGAATTCCATTCTG
>NW_015659516.1:0-1955 GCF_001515625.1 Sinocyclocheilus rhinocerous | reverse complement strand
TGTGAGGTAACACCACGCTTGATCTGCTTTTCACATCAGCCAGTACAGCCAGTACACTCTGTAACATCGCTTCAAATAAACCAGATTTTTTTCAATATGCACTTCACACTAATCTAATCGTATCAATACCACTCAGATCATACTCTTCTCCAATACTGCCAGAAACAATATGAATGCTTTTCAACGACATATAGTGACTACAACCACAGTTCTGCTCTTGATTCACTCTCAGAAAGAAGCATTACAGCTCATCATCGCGGGTTGGGAGACAAACACTTTCAAAACACATTTCCAAGTAAAGAACTATAGAAATGATTCCTGAAAATACTTTATATATCTTATATATCATCTCAAATGGAATTCCATTCTGAAGTGCCCCTCCTCTCAGATGGTTTGCGTCTATGGGCTTTATGGGCTTTAACATTCGTGCGACGCTTTTTTTGCGCAAACTTCAGAGCTAAAAGCACAAATCACATTCCCAATCCCCGTGAAGTCTAGTGTTAACCTGCGATGTGGAATACCAACCTGCCTATATCGCCCCCTGTGTGATGATTTGTAGTCTCTTTCTACTTTTAGCTTAAAAGATTGTGAGCATTTCAGAATCTTGACATCTGTTGCACTCTTGCACATAGTGATGAGCGCTTTTGAAATACTGCTTTATGATGCTTGGAAGCCATTGCGAGTCATTTGTTTAGAATCAGTGAATTGGAGTACATATCAAACGGCCAAAGTCGCGCAATTTCAGTAAACAAGGCTTTGTTGCATTATAACTGTTCAGCAATGTCTGGAAATTTCAATGATCCGCCACTAGGGGGTGATCTCTATAAACACATGAACCAGTGTCCATATGGGCTTTACCTGATCTCAGGTAAATTGGCTAATTTCGTCAACATTTCAATGACACATTTGAACTATAAAAAAGGAGTTGTAGTTAATAGTCTCTAATTGGCCTCATTAAAACAATGGCTAACCACAGATTGTCAAGCGAACCCATGCTTGATTTGCTTTTCTCATTTGATCCTTCAACCAGTACACCATATAACAACGCTTCAAAAATTTCAGATTTTTTTCATTATGCGCATTGTAGAAAGAAGAGAATCTTCAATACCACTCAGATCATACTCCCCCTTTAACATCACCAAAAGCAAGATGAAAGCTCATCAATAATAGAGCTTGCAATCAAAGTCTCGGTTCTGTCCTCTGTTCACCTCAGAAAGCAGCATTACAGCTCATCATCGTGGGTTGAGAGACAAACACTTTCCAAACACATTTAAAAGTAAAGGACTATAGAAATGACAATTGGAGTACAGGTGCATCTCAATAAATTAGAATGTCGTGGAAAAGTTCATTTATTTCAGTAATTCAACTCAAATTGTGAAACTCGTGTATTAAATAAATTCAATGCACACAGACTGAAGTAGTTTAAGTCTTTGGTTCTTTTAATTGTGATGATTTTGGCTCACATTTAACAAAAACCCACCAATTCACTATCTACTATCTAAATAAAAGATCAAACCCTCACTCTGAGTTTACACGTTTTGATGTCCACATATTCTTTTAATTACGGTGGCTATAGCATTTCTGTCCTAAAGAAATGGCCAAATATTAAAGATTAAGTGAACATTTGAATTAAATGGTGCTTGGTCAATATTAAAGAAGTATTAGATCGCACAGCAATGTGTAAAAATAATCATTAGGCCGTTGGCGCCCTCTGCAGGCCTTTGTTGTAATGCGTAATGTACATTAGCTCTATTGTTTATAATATGTTATGTATTTGAACAGTTTTGTTCAATAAAACCATATGATTTCTGGCTTTTGATACTTTATTTGAACTAATTATTATTGCCTCATTGCTATTATATATGTATTTTAAGTAATTTTAGAGGCTATTGTTCACATCTATTTTTATCACCACAAAAAAATTTATTATAATTATAGGGCCCTATGAAATCCGT
>NW_015659515.1:607-869 GCF_001515625.1 Sinocyclocheilus rhinocerous | reverse complement strand
CTCTGAGACACTTGCATGTTATTTCTCCTGCTCTTTTTCTAGCAAGAATTCACTCATCGATGAAAACTTAAAGTGAAGACCTAATTATTTCAGGCATTCTTCTTTGGTAATTGATCAAGCAGGCTTGTTGGAACATTACATCTCCAAAGAACCCTAGTTTACACTTTATTTCGATTGTCCACTTTAGACATTCTATTAACTATAAGTAACTTTGTAACTACATGTCAACTACATGTCAACTAATTCTCATTAATTTGCAACT
>NW_015659515.1:0-519 GCF_001515625.1 Sinocyclocheilus rhinocerous | reverse complement strand
TAGAATAAGTTGACAAAGAAAGTGTTAGAAGATATTAAGCAGACAGTCTACTAATACTCTATTAACTGCTAGTTGACATGTAGTTGCAAAGTTACTTGCTGTTAATAGAATGTCTAAAGTGGACTATCGAAATAAAGTGTTACCGAACCCTAACATGTCTTCTAAGTAAAGAGTAATTGCTGAATTTGTTAAGTTTTAGAGGGGGTGTACTCATTTATGCTGTGCACTGTATATAACCATTTGATGCATATTGTATTGAACACAGCGAAAATAGCATATTTGACCAAAATTTCAGCATCGTCAGAAAGCTGAATATCTAGACAGCGCTGTGAGTGTGTATATGGTTACGAGTGAATGGGGGGCTATATTTGGTTAAAAATCCGTTGACTAAATGTCTCCTATATCTTTTGGCTTTAATAAGATTTTCCCAATAAGAATGAACTCATGAATGTACCGTCCTCAATAATTCCTGTTGACAAATGTGTACAACTTCACAAGTGAGAAGTATATATATATATA
>NW_015659514.1:0-487 GCF_001515625.1 Sinocyclocheilus rhinocerous | reverse complement strand
GCTCTAACATAACTTCATGAGCATTAAACTCCTATCAGATTAACAGCTGTCTTTCTGCATTGGAAAAATGATTTCATTTCACTTGTTAGAAACATCTTTCATGTGGTCAAGCTTTAGTATTACTTGTTAGAAACATCTTTCATATGGGCAAGCTTTACTCTTATCTTTGCATAAACCAACTTTCTGTAACAGAGAAAGAAGGTTTTCAGTATATGAGGCCTTGAATTCTCTTCATTTGCTTTGCTGCTCTAAAGTAGTGTTACTGTTCACTGAAACACTAAACTCAACTTCTTGTGTTTAGAAGCTCTAACATAACTTCATGAGCATAAAACTCCAAACACATTAAAATCTGAATTTCTGCATTGCTAATAACATATCATTTGATTTGTTAGAAACATCCTTTATGTGGGCAAGCTACAGTGTTAACATTGCAAAAACCAACTTCTGTAATAGAGAAAGAAGGTTTTCAGCATATGAGGCCTTGCAT
>NW_015659513.1:917-1208 GCF_001515625.1 Sinocyclocheilus rhinocerous | reverse complement strand
GGCCTAGTAATTGATGTTATAAATACACACGCCTGATTTTTGTTTCAATTATCCATCGTACATCAAAATAAATCAATAAAATAAACATTTGCAATTGAGACTGAAGACTGAAAGACTGAAAAAAGCCAGAAGTGAATGTAAACCAGATTTGGCCCAGACTCTGTTGCTATCTGGGAAGCCAAGCATAAGAATAGCCTACTGATGTAAATTTGTTAACCCACAGTAACAAATTTGAACAGATTAATCGCATATTTTCGTTTGCTGCATGCTTTTAAAAACACAATAAAAAAA
>NW_015659513.1:0-110 GCF_001515625.1 Sinocyclocheilus rhinocerous | reverse complement strand
TTTTTTTTTTTGCTAAGAACGAACCGAAATGAAAACATTTCGCTTGTAATCTGTGTATTTAACAGCTGGGAGACCTTCCCAGGGCAGTACCCTGCCTCACCGACTAAAAT
>NW_015659512.1:0-1218 GCF_001515625.1 Sinocyclocheilus rhinocerous | reverse complement strand
TTGAAAATTATGTGTTTTCCTAACTCTCCTAAATGCTTTCCTTTTTTTCCTTATAGCATTTTTACATTCTTCATTCCACCATGGAACTATCTTATTCTTTCTTCCCCCTCTCCCCTTTGGTATATACTTATTTGCTGCAATTAGTATCGCTTGTACTATTTCTTCACTTATCATCTCTACCGACCTATCTGATTCTACTATAATATTATTTAATCCCTCTTCACTTAATCTCGTAAATTCTTCCCAACTCGCTTTGTCGTACTTCCAATTACAAATACTTCCTTTACTTACACCATTTCTTCTTGCGTTTACTCTTATTGATATCATAATAGGGTAATGATCACTCCCAATAGTGTCTTGTCTCATTATTTCCCATTCAGCACTCCCTGCAATTGCGTCAGACACCATTGTTAAACCAAGCACGGACTCTTTACCTGTTGCCACATTTACCCTTGTATTATTCCCATCATTTAAACATACCAAATTTCTCCCGTCTATCAAATCTTCCACCACCAATCCATTGCAATCTGTCACTAAACCTCCCCATAACATACTCATGTGCATTAAAATCCCCACACCAAATCACCCTATCTTCATTTTGATCCTCTATTTGTTCTAACTCATTCAACAGTAATTTCTTACAAGGATTATAATAGTTTATTATTACATAATTTATTCCATTCACCCAAACCTCTACTACTACATACTCTTTTGTTACACCTTTGCCTAACGTTCTATATTGTATACCTTCCTTAATCAGAGTAATACACCCTCCACCATTACCCTCCTCACGATCTCTTCTCTCACTAACGTATCCTTTTATAACAAAATCAAATCTGGGTTTAAGCCAAGACTCTTGTATACATATTAAATCAGGTTTACTTTCCAACTCATTGATAACACTTTTAAATTCCAATCCGTTAGCCACAAGACTTCTCGCATTCCATTGTAATATTAAAATCATCCCTCCTATCCAATCCAAGCTTCCTGACTTGACTGGGATTCAGTCACCAGCCCATCCCTGATCTTTACCCATGATATATCCTTTACTCCTAAAAATCTCTCTGCTGCCCTGACTATTATTTGTATCTTAATTGTTTTCTTTTCTGTTTGGGCTGTGCAATTAATTACCTCAGCTATGAATAACAAAAAAATTACTTTGCTCACTATCACAGTATCCTCTTTGATCCTACCATCCAACTCTGAATTAACCTCGAT
>NW_015659511.1:0-499 GCF_001515625.1 Sinocyclocheilus rhinocerous | reverse complement strand
AGAATTATGACATCAGCAATCGGGAACTGCTCGCCATCAAACTGGGCCTGACTGGCTGGAGGGAGCCCATCACCCTTTCTCAGTGATCACGGATCATAAGAATCTCCAATATCTCCGTGAAGCCAAAAGACTCAACCCTCGTCAAGCCCGATGGGCTTTGTTCTTCACAAGGTTCCAATTCACAATCACTTACAGACCTGGAAATCGCAATTGCAAAGCTGATGCGCTATCCCGTCTTCAATCTCCCGACATTCCAACAGAACCAGAACCCATTCTCCCTCCAGCCCTGATCGTCAGCCCCATACAGTGGAATATCAACCAGGACATCCGTGACGCCACTCGCACCGAACCTGCTCCGCCGGGCTGCCCAGAAGGGAAGACGTACGTTCCCACCTCCCAGCGTCAGACCCTTCTGGGCTCAGTGCATGAAGTACACTCTGAACACCCAGGAAGGCAACGGACCCTCTCGCTCCTCCAGGCTCAGTACTGGTGGCCCAGT
>NW_015659510.1:0-549 GCF_001515625.1 Sinocyclocheilus rhinocerous | reverse complement strand
TATATTTCAATACTTTCTCTCGCAGTTATATCATTGGGTAATTATGTTGTAGGCCTATATAAATTATTATTTATGTAGGCCTACTATTATGCCTGGCATTGAAACTGCTTTTGAGTGCACAATCGCTTTTTAGTTTCACTTTCACGAGATCCGCTCGCGATCGCACGTACTCTGTTTATACTATGGAGCAGCAGTACTTACCACACATTTTACAAGCTTAGATGTTTATCCGTGGTGCTCAGGATCTGCAAATTATTCACCATTGTCTTATCTGTCACCTCTCCTTACTCTGTTTATGTGTTAAGTGAAATTTGAGGTATACTGTAATGTAACAGGCAACCTCAATTTTATGTACTATCATGTAACAGGCAACCGTTAGCAAACGTTGTTTTCCGTGCTTTTCTGAATAAGGATTCACGCTTCGGGCACACCCCCACCCGCTGAAAAATAACTGCATTTACTATGTACAGATAAGTGCAACGGTGATATGTATTATGTTTATTTAAAAAATTCAGAAATTCAAAAGGTACTGTAAATATGCATTGCTGT
>NW_015659509.1:0-522 GCF_001515625.1 Sinocyclocheilus rhinocerous | reverse complement strand
TTGGATTGGCGGTATGGTTCTGTTCTGGGCAAGAACTCCCTGCGTTTCCATGCAGCCTAGCATGCATAAGAGTAGGGAGATCAGCAATAACCCCCCAGGGTATACAGAACAGAACCATTCATTTTAGAAGTTCACAATGTCATGCCATAACAGTCACCGATCAGGCATAACATTATGAGCACCTTCCTAATATTGTGTTGGTCCCCCTTTTGCTGCCAAAACAGCCCTGACCCGTCGAGACATGGACTCCACTAGACCCCTGAAGGTGTGCTGTGGTATCTGGCACCAAGATGTTAGCAGCAGATCCTTTAAAGGGGTCCTCTTATGCTCTTTTACAAAGTCTTGATTTTGTTTTGGGGGTGTACTAGAACGGTCGCCGTGATTTTGCCAAGTAAGACATGTTCCTGGATCAACATCTTTTGATGATCCTGGATCAACATTATTGTCCAAAAATATTTAACTTAATATTTAATATTAACTTAACCCAATCCCTACCCCTAAGCCTAACCCTACCCATAATTT
>NW_015659508.1:1505-1715 GCF_001515625.1 Sinocyclocheilus rhinocerous | reverse complement strand
GTTCAAATAAAGCTTTGAAAAAGTTTGATAAAAAGGTAAACCTCATATTTCAGCCTTTAAATAAAAAAAAAAAAGGTCAAAATCATAATTGATTATTAAACGATTATATGTATTTTATCTGCTTCATAAAATAATTCTAGATAACTTTGCTGAATTGTTTAAATGTGTAGAATCCACATAAGCTTGTTTTTCATCAATCGGTCAAAACTG
>NW_015659508.1:0-1494 GCF_001515625.1 Sinocyclocheilus rhinocerous | reverse complement strand
GAATCCACATAAGCTTGTTTTTCATCAACCGGTCAAAATTTACAGCAGGGGCATGCAAATTCGGTCCGTTTTTGGCCAGACAGAAACTGCACACAGGCTGAATGTAAATATAGGTCTCTGTAAATCCACTCGCTGACAGCAGGTGGCGCTTATGGAAAAGCAGAATAGAGCTGTTTCCCGTAACCTCCGTGGACAAAAAGCAGCACTGCGATTAAGAACACTTCCTTTAGGTATTACATGGAGCGAAGATGAAAACAAAATGCCATCGAATCTTTTCTGAAGTCAGTCAGAATCTTCAGAGGTACATTCATATAATTAACTCATTCATATATTCATTTGTATATCGGCTAACCTGGGCAGCACCCCGTTCTACTTCATCTCCCCCGTGGCCAACAGCTCGCTGGAGTTCTCGCAGATCTTCGCAGAATGGTATGATCGTAAACTGCTTCCAATAATGTGCTTGATTTAAAAATAAGAGATAGAATGGCTTTTTCTGTTACTAAAAAGTACCATGGTAATCGTAGCTTCTGCCAAAATACTATAGTTGCTACAGTACTCAGTACAGTACACACACCACTCCAGATATTTCTTTAAAATGTTTTTTTTTCATCATAGTCACTGGAAGCGTCACTGAAGTTCACTGGTTTGATAATATGCTGGCAGATACTATGGTTACCACTAGGGATGTTCATTTCGGTTATTTTTCCTAACCGACAACCGACGCTCGTTAACCGATTATTAACCGTTAACCGACAAGATTATTTTAAATTAGAATTGAATTAAATTAGAAAGGATAAGTGTCTGTGACCCGTTATAAATACTAACATTTGTTTCCCGAGGATTAATTTTACATGTGCAAAAAGCAGCAAACAACAGCCTATATAAATAGGCCTATACGAGAAACATATTTTTACTTAAATAATAAATTAAGAAAATGAAAGAAACTGTGCATCAAGTAGCCTAGCCTATATGCAGAGCTTCGGTTTATTTTTGTGCTGCGCGAAAGGAAACGGCAGAAAGCGGCATCCTATTTTTCTTTAGGCTTATTTTACAAAAGCACAAAGATTTGTTTTTATTGTGAATGTACACAAATAAAGGCAAACCTTTTACAATTCCGATTATCTTTATGACTAAAAGGAGTAGTTCCTTCCACTGTTAGAAGGAAAAACTCAAGTGATTGCGCCGGCGCCGCATGCGGGCACACAGTTTAGCATTGCTACCTTGACAATGCAGCCTGCTCATTATCATAATAAAATACAGTCAGTCAAACATATGGGAAAAAAAACTATGTAGTAAAAAATATGTAGTAAAATCTGTGAAAAAACTATTTATTAAAAAAAATATGTAGTAAAATCTGTGCCGTTAAGCGTCATCACCGTACCGCCGTGATGTTATGCTAAACATTTTGTTTTACGTGGATATTGGAACGCGAGTGAAGCAGGCTACATGATAAATAATAATTTGCCATTCAAATACATCACGAATACGGAAACA
>NW_015659507.1:0-1140 GCF_001515625.1 Sinocyclocheilus rhinocerous | reverse complement strand
TAATGTGTTTTTTGAACCTTAAACCGCATAAACGCATTGCATTATGTAGCAGATTTACTCTGGTTGTGTTTTGTTGTTCTCAATGAAGACAATGCGGGTGGAGGAGGTCTCAGGATGTTTTATTCGGAAGAAACAGGTCTGCAGAAACACACAGAGCACAGTGAAACTTTTTTGGGAGTCTGCCCGAACAGCATGGAGAAAGCTAGTAAGCAAAACCAATCTCGGGAAAAAAGCATTCAAAATGCAATTTATTGCATTAAATTTCATGACATCACAGTCTTACATTACACTTAAACATTATTTATCTCATGAAATTAATTGATGACATCGTTTACACTTGGAGGAATGTCCTTACCAGCACTCTCATTTTAAGAGCGAGAGAAAGCACAACCGACCCCCTCAGCAGCATATATATGTGATTCTAAAGATGGCATCGTTCGCACATCGCACAAGGTATCATGTGCGTCACCAATATGTGCCCCATATAAGACAATATTCTGTATGAACGGTTCCCACTAGAATTCATTATGTACATTATGCCTCATTATAACTTCAAACACAAGTATGAAGCACAAAAAAAAAAAGTTTTGATGAAGTTCATTAACAATATTCATTATATTTTGTAATATTTGAACCAGCTAGATTTACACCAAATACACAACATAATGTTATTTTTAGCAATGTCATATGACCCCTTTAATTTAAGTGGAATGCCAGAAGAACATTATCCGAACATATCGTTTGCCAAGCCATGTTATTTTTAATTTGCTTCAGGAAATAAAAGATTACTGGGAACCCTCAACTAGGAGTCACGCAATACCAGCTCTATCAAAACTTCTTGCAACCCTTAATTTTTGGCCTCCGGTTCTTTTCAAAGTACTGTGGCTTCTTTATTACTTTATTCTTTATTTGCGACTATGCTAATTTGTGCTGCGCTTGGTATATTGCGTTGGTCGATATGTAAATGAGATGTTGCATCTGTGTTCTTTAATTTGCACGTTGTTAGTAAATCACCCGCATAAATTTCCAAGGCCAACGCTAATTTGCCCTGTTTAGTAAAACTAGCCCTAAATGGTTTACATTTTCTAAAGCTGCTTTAAGGCTGTTACTGATGTTACAGAATCTGTCCTGATCTAGTGT
>NW_015659506.1:358-507 GCF_001515625.1 Sinocyclocheilus rhinocerous | reverse complement strand
TATTTTCGATCCGATACCGATATTTTCAAGCCCAGTATCGTCTATTTATAGATACCGATACCTCTAAACTAAACTGATCTTTTAAATTATTAAAATAATATAATCAGTAATTATACTCACTTAATATTAGATTTTAAAGCCATGTTTTT
>NW_015659506.1:0-237 GCF_001515625.1 Sinocyclocheilus rhinocerous | reverse complement strand
TGGGGCAGTAACCTCAAAGGTGCAACTATACCCCTAACAGGGAGCATATTAGTACCATACAAGTATGCATGCTTTAAGGGTAGATAAGTTACAAAGGTGCACCTTTGAGGGTACCTCATGAAAAATAAACATGGTGTTACATAAGTACTCAAATGTATTATTATTATTATTATTACCATGGTATATTTGTGATTACTGCAGTTTTACTACAAATACTGTGGTAAACTGTGGTTACTG
>NW_015659505.1:642-1037 GCF_001515625.1 Sinocyclocheilus rhinocerous | reverse complement strand
ATTATTATTATTAATAATACAAATAATAAAATATTACTATTATTATTGTTGTTGTTTTTATCTATTATCATTATTATTATTATTATTATTATTCAGTAGTACTACTACTTCTATTGTTGTATTTAAAAAAAAAAGTATTATTACTATATTTTAGGGGTGCTCCGATTGATTGGCTACCGATCACTATCGGCCGATAATTACGTTGGGATGATTGATCGGCGGTCTCTAAAAAGGCCATCTCCAAAAACCGATCTGAAGCTGATGACGCTGCTGTGAGAGGTTTGGCACGACATGCAGCGGCACCGTCTCAGTCTCTGTCCGGCGCGGGTGAAATAATTATAATATTTCTTCATTAAATAACTTATAAAGTCATTTGAAAACCTTGTGTGAGACGT
>NW_015659505.1:352-543 GCF_001515625.1 Sinocyclocheilus rhinocerous | reverse complement strand
CAAATGGCTTCAAATCACCACATCACGTCTGTCTATAAGCGAGCTATACGCTGCACAGTTGACACAGGAATTGTCACTTACACAATCGAGGTAGTGTCACATCGTCACTAAAGTTTATAAATTGCATTACTTTTTAATTCTTGCCAGTGTTTAACCATTCAGCGCTCGCGCGCTCTCCTGAATTTTCTTAT
>NW_015659505.1:0-109 GCF_001515625.1 Sinocyclocheilus rhinocerous | reverse complement strand
GAATTAAAGTAACAGCACATTGTTTGCAGTAAATATGAACATGGAGTGACACGAAAATGTAGTAGGCTTTTTGGCTAGGTTTAAAGGTAAAGAGCACTTTTAGATAAAC
>NW_015659504.1:0-444 GCF_001515625.1 Sinocyclocheilus rhinocerous | reverse complement strand
CACATGATAGGTGAACTTAATGGATGACCTAAGGCAATTCATATATAAGGAAAAAACTTCAAAATCACTAGCAAAAGCTTTGTAGATGATGAAACAGTCATCAATATATCTTTTGAATTTTCACCAAATTATTGATAAAAGGATTATTATTAAAGATATATTGATCTTCAAGATAACCAAGATATAGGTTTGCATAGTCAGGGCCCTTACGAAAAAGAAGTTTATTCAAGTGTGCTATTAGTATACTTCTTTTAAACTAAAAAATAGGAAAGTATACTTTTAGTCTACTTTTTCTGTACTTCTCAGAAATGGGCTTTATGTTCTTCTCAGAAATATACTTAAAATGACATTTAAGTATACTTGATTTATACTTGGAAAAGTCTAAATATATTTGAGCTATATACTTGTGCTCCTAGAATCCGTGTTTTCATTGTTATACGGTAG
>NW_015659503.1:0-471 GCF_001515625.1 Sinocyclocheilus rhinocerous | reverse complement strand
CAAGATACCCAAACAAAAAAGAATACAACCCAGTTATTAGTCCCAGAAAGCCGTCGGGGAATGCTTTTCCAGGCGGCTCATAGTAGTCCCATGGCAGGCTACTTGGGGGAGGCAAAAACACGGGAACGGCTCATGGCCCGATTCTTTTGGCCGGGCATTCACGAGAACATCCGCCAGTGGTGTGCGGGCTGTCGTGAATGTCAGCTGGTAAATCCTCCGGCCAGTTCTAAAGCGTCCTTGCGCCCCTTACCACTGATAGAGGTCCCCTTCGAGAGAATTGGTATGGACCTCATCGGGCCATTGGAACGTTCAGCACGCGGGCATCGTTTTGCATTAGTTCTGGTGGACTATGCAACACGATACCCGGAGGCAGTGCCGCTGCGCACCATCTCTGCAAAGAGTGTGGGCCACCGCTTCCCCGTTTCCCCGCCCCATTTCCCAAGAGGCATCAGAATACTTCAAAACATTTTT
>NW_015659502.1:0-759 GCF_001515625.1 Sinocyclocheilus rhinocerous | reverse complement strand
GTACCAAACAAGCAAAGAAGAATTAAATATATAGGGGTGTGCGATGGAGACAAAAATGATATCTCGATATTTTCTGGGATTTTAGCCATAACGATAATCAGACTATATTTTTCTGAGTGTGTTGCGCTGCAGGACTGCCGTGGACAGCTGACTCCTAAAGTTTTTCATATTCTTCATATTCTGCGTGGTCAGTTCACAGCAGTGATAGAAATTAATCTTTTCCAACAAAAGTTATTTTTACCCCTTTATGGGCATTTTTACCTTTTTCTAGAAGTGTGCATTATCTTTTGCGTCAAATTCTTATATTTAATCAATAAAGTGAATTAGAATAAGACATTTGGGGCTGTTACCAAACCAATAAAATCATAAACAAAATTCATATTTGCAATGCAGAGGAAACACAACAGCTGCATCTGAAGAGGCATTTAGATGCATTTACACACTGTTTAATGCAGGACATGAATGCTTTTACCTGCAGTTACAAATGCAGAAATAATGTTTTGATATTTTAATCCTAAAACGTTGAATAGCCTGCTGATATTTGAAATTATTAAAAAAAAAATGAAAAGGTACTTAAATTTGAAATTAAAACCGCCAGTAGGTGGCAGAAAGTCACTATTAATAAGTGAGTCATTGTTCATTTAAACAGTTGATTCATTCAGGAACTAAATCCTGTTTCCATCCAATGATTTTTTTTACGAAAAAATATTTAGGTCTTCAAAATTTTTACCAATATAGCTAATGGAAATGCCATTTATC
>NW_015659501.1:0-895 GCF_001515625.1 Sinocyclocheilus rhinocerous | reverse complement strand
CTCCTTACTCCAACTTTTATTCTCTAATACAATAGTATATATAGAAATTTTTTGAGGGAAGTTTTACCCCTCTAACCAATGAGATAAAAGATGAGATATGTTGTACACAAGCAAAGACATATACCTTATATTGGAGATATAAAGCAAAGACATATACCTTATATAAAATGGAGATATAGTCAGGAAGTTCTGGACATATTAGTGATACACTTGGATGGGGAGAACTACATCCATATGCCAAGTGTCGATAGTACAGAGTACTACTGACCAAACTCAGCCACCTCAGAGCTGGAAGGCCCTCGTCCTCAGTTGAACATTTGAACTCCTAAAAAGATGTGTATATATATAAAGATAAGAGAGATATAGTCAAACAGAGGAGAGAGAGCACAGATGGGAGGAGGGAGTGAGACGTACAGAGAAGGGGGGGAAATATGTATGGGAGGAGGTAAAAAGACAGAGAGTTGTAAAGGGAGGGGAGCACAGACAGAGAGGGGAAGAGGAAGAAAAACAGAGTCACAGGAGTAGTTTCCAAGAGAGTGTTATATATTAAAAAAAAAACTTCTTCACTGCACTCTGAACAAGCAAGACACACGGAAGTATGCACTCTGAACAAGCAAAAGACACACGGAAGTAGTGTTTTAATTTTTTTCACATGTGTAGTTAGTTTGGCGTGTATGTGCTTATTTTATGTTTGTGTGTACAGTTAATATGCAAAAATATAATTTTTACAAGAGTAAAAATAGTTTTGAAAGAAGTGTTTGCTTTTGCAATATGTATGTGATGTTTTGCATGTTGTGTGTGTGTTTTGTGGTTTTCTGTGTAGAGTTTTGATAAATAGAGGCCTAGTTTAAAAAAACTGTGCGTAAGCATTTTGAACAAACTTTCCAAATGTAAG
>NW_015659500.1:0-899 GCF_001515625.1 Sinocyclocheilus rhinocerous | reverse complement strand
GATGGGAGTTATACTAGGTTGGATATATCCAAAAGTAGATATTCACCTATTGACTTAACAATTATGTCTGAATGTTTAGCTAAAGATAGTGTGTGGAAAGTATTAGATACAAATTTAATAGGAAGTGATCAGTTTCCTCTTTATTGTAAAATAGGATTAGAAGTTTCAAAAACAGACATAGAAAGGGTTCCTAGATGGAAGATTAAAGCAGCAGATTGGAATGCATTTCAGTGTGAATGTGAACCAAGATTACAAAGTTTAAACAGTAATATAGATGATGTAGAGCAATATAATAATACAATTTGCGAAATTCTTTGTGAGGTTGCAGAAGATGTAATAGGTAAAAGTATAGGTAGGCAGAAAAAGAAAAATGTGCCATGGTGGACTGATGAGTGTAGTAAAGTAGTTAAAACAAGAAATAGGTTATTAAGGAGAGTTAAAAAGTCATATTCTTTTGATGACTTTATTGCATATAAGAGAGCACAGGCAGCGGTAAGGAAAGTTATCCGTGTAGCTAAAAGAAAGCATTGGAGAGAGTATTGTGATAGAATTGGTGAAAATGTAGACATCAGCGATGTATGGGGAATGATCAGAAAAATGGGAGGGATACATAATTTTAACAGTATACCAGTTTTAATAAGTGGAAATAAACAAGTTATCAGTAATAAAGAAAAGGCAGAGGTTTTGGCTGAGGCATTTGTAAAGGTGCATAGTAATGATAACATTTCAGAAGAAAGCCTCCTGTAGCGAATCGATGCGTTTTTGTAAGAAAAATGTCCATATTCAAAACGTAATAATCACTTAAATGCCTCGGGGTGAGTAAAACTACCCCTTCAAGGGTGAACTAACCCTTCAAGGAGAGTTAAAAAGTCATATTCTTTTGATGACTTTATTGCATA
>NW_015659499.1:0-638 GCF_001515625.1 Sinocyclocheilus rhinocerous | reverse complement strand
ATAATAACCATAATCATTAATAGTTATACTGATATATAAAAACAACATTTTTGGCCAAATTGTACAGCCCTACAAGTACAGCAAACCTGGTGTTTTTATTATTATTATCATTATTAATAATAATAATAATAATAACTTTTTGGCTTTTTTTTTCCAAATAAAGAAAATGTTTGTCTGAAAACCACACGTTTTGGATTTACCTGTACAGAACATTAATGTAAAAACATTCACTGTCTGCAGCATCAGTGTGACCTGTACAGAACATTAATGTTAAAACATTCAGTGTCTGCAGCACTAGTGTGACCTGTACAGAACATTAATATAAAAACATTCACTGTCTGCAGCATCAGTGTGACCTGTACAGAACATTAATGTTAAAACATTCAGTGTCTGTAGCACCAGTGTGCCCCGTACAGAATATTAATGTAAAAACATTCAGTGTCTGTAGCACCAGTGTGCCCCGTATAGAATATTAATGTAAAAACATTCAGTGTCTGTAGCACCAGTGTGCCCTGTACAGAATATGAATGTAAAAACATTCAATGTCTGTTGCACCAGTGCTATATGCAAAAAAAAAACAAAAAAAAAGTTACCGTACAGCCCTGGTATGATATTTATTGTTTTTACTGGAGGAAAAA
>NW_015659498.1:0-828 GCF_001515625.1 Sinocyclocheilus rhinocerous | reverse complement strand
ATCCGGCTGATCATGCCTCTCGAGGTTTGACGGCAGAGCAACTTAGAACCTCAAATTGGTTCACAGGACCAAAGTTTCTTTGGCAAACGGAACTACCTGAAAGAGAATGTAAGTTGGGAGAAATTAAGGAAGATGATCCTGAAATTCGCAGGGCTCTTGTGTGTAATACTGTTGCAAAGGAGAGCAGATCATTATTGGATCACCTACAGAAATTCTCTGACTGGTCAAGAGTTGTAAAGGCAGTTGCTAGACTGAAACGTAAAATTAAAGAATTCAAAGATGTGAAGCAACCAAACAAACAAAGTACAAGCCTGGAAGAAAGGAAAGAAGCAGAATTTTTTGTCATCAATTTGGTTCAAAAGGAAGCCTTCTTAGATGAGATAAAGAGTTTGAAGCTAAAGAAAGTAGTTGCCAACACCAAAAAAAGCAGGTTATACAAGTTAAATCCATTCTTGGACAAAGAAGGTATCCTGAGGGTTGGAGGACGCCTAAGTCAAGCTACGTTGCACCCATACGTCAAGCATCCAGTAATACTTCCCAAGAATAGCCACATGTCAACTTTACTTATTAAGCACTTTCACGAAAAGGTACATCATCAAGGACGTGGAATGACAATGAACGAACTGCGAGCTAATGGATGGTGGATCCTGGGATGTAGCGGTGTGGTCTCATCACACATCTTTAAATGTGTTAAGTGCAGAAAGTATAGAAGGCCTGCAGAAGAACAAAAAATGGGTGACTTACCGCAAGATAGAATGGAAACAGCTCCACCATTCACTTACACTGGTATTGACTGCTTTGGTCCAATATATATTAAAGAAGGAAGAA
>NW_015659497.1:0-493 GCF_001515625.1 Sinocyclocheilus rhinocerous | reverse complement strand
CGGACTCAGAAAACACTCATTTATTAATAAATAATTCAAATATCTAATTATTTCCCCCTCGGCACATTCAAGGTAATTACTTTTGCTGGGGCTTTGCTGCACGCTTTAGCTTATTGCGTGTGTTTTTTGCTGTCATGTGCAAGGATATGTTTGCAGATTCTCTACTGCACATGACCAATTGACTCACTGTTTGCCGTGGTAATCAAATCAAGACTCTTCCAAAATACAGCTTTTCCGAAGCATTGGGAACTTTTAGTAACTCCCCACACTCCAACTTCTCCCTGATGCTGTGCAACTCCCCACGCTCCAACTTCTCCCTGATGCTGTGCATGGTCAACTGTCACCTAGGCTGCGTTTACACTGGCACAAAAAATCCGATCTTTCGCTCACATCTGACACAGATCGGAATTTGTTGCACACGTGTAAACAGAAAAACCCGATCGAAAAAAGATCCGATTTTTTTGCGTCCGATCTGAGCCACTTCCAAATGTGG
>NW_015659496.1:0-1261 GCF_001515625.1 Sinocyclocheilus rhinocerous | reverse complement strand
GCGAACTTTCAGTGCAAACATTCGGAAGGCTCTCACATCCCCTTGACTGATGTTCGGACCATCCATAAGCTCGCCTATTCTCTGAAGGGCCAACTGGTGAGGCTGTCCATACTGTTGGTTAAGTGCCTCCATAGTATCTGAGAAGGGGTATAATGAGTTGCAATAGGAGTCTGCAATCAACAGGGCTTCCTCCAACTTCAGGTGATCGATGAGAATCTGGTACTTAAATCTCTCTGTAGCGTCTGCTTGCAGAATGTTCTCCAAAGCGATGCGCAGACGGGAGAACTCTCTCGGATCTGGCTTCACAAAGTTCGGGATGGTTGGAGCTGGTCCCCTATATGTACTCTCTTGACTGGGAGGAACACGTAACTGGGACGAGCTGTAGCCATTTCTACGATCATCAACTCTGTCATAAGATCTATGGGGGAAGGACTGGTGCTGTGAGGGTCGGGCATGAGTTGGCGGTGATGTCATCTCCAGCTGCCGAAGCCTCTGTTCTAAGTCATGCAAGCGATCTTGTCTGAATGACTCTGCTGCACTGACACTCGGTCTCTGGGGTAGCTTGGATCTAGGCAGAGGGATGGGCCTGGCATCTGTTGTGATAGGCAGAGTATTAACGCGTGGTTGAGGAACAGGGGAAGATGTACTCTGTGGATAACGACTTGACCGATCACTCACTGCAAGTAGGCTCAACTGAGTTTCTAGGGCCTCATTCTTCTCCTTCAGTCTCCTTATCTGCTCATTGGAATGACATCGCAGTTCCTCCGTCTCTTTCCGCAACTGCTGGAACTCTGCTAGAACTTCTGACGATAGCTCAGGGAGAGGTGAAGTATGTGCTCGCTGTTGTTCAGACTCTCTACTGGAACTCCACTCTATCTGCGGCTGCCATGGCTTCATACCTGTTCCATACTCAGTGGAGATGTTGGTGAGCTTGGGTGCAGTTGCTCCTTGCAATTCTGAATCATCACTCATTTCTGAGGAAGTATCTACTCTCTGTCTTGACTGTAACCTTTGTTGATGATCAGTGAGCTCGAAATCTGACAAGTAACTAGGGAGCCGCACCACTTGTCTGGGTCTGACTGCGGGCTCAGGAAGGTCAGGTCTAGGATCTGGATCACTCTGATGCATCATTCTTATGACAGCTCTTCAATCCAGCTCGAAGGACCATTTGTGAGGTAGACTAGTTTGGGTGCTGGTGGAAATTGAGCAGACATATGTCGTCCGGTCAGAGACGAAGTACACTTTAATGGTTTAAGACTTG
>NW_015659495.1:1110-1395 GCF_001515625.1 Sinocyclocheilus rhinocerous | reverse complement strand
TAAAAGAAAGAGTACAACTTTACAATCTGTATCCTGTCTCATGTAGTCGCTCAATCAGTGTTTCAGCCCCGCAAAGACGTCAATATAACAGCTTGTAAACAATGTCACCTAACGTCACATTTACCTCCGAAAAACATATTAGGTGACCATAAACTCATTAGTCTGATAGGAAAATAAACTGTAGAGAGGGGTATTTTGCTAAATATATGCACCATATAACATTCATTATAATTTTTTACTGTTCTTATGTTTAATTTATGTTTGAATAAATCCATCAATTTTTTA
>NW_015659495.1:0-207 GCF_001515625.1 Sinocyclocheilus rhinocerous | reverse complement strand
GTCCGAATACATTGGTCGGTATGTATGTACAAGTCATTGGTGTTTGGTGATGAGTTTTTGGCTCAAGGTCTGCATTTAAAGTCACACCAGAGGTGTTCAGCTGGGATTAGGACATGGCTTTCTGCAGACCAGTAAAGTTCTTCCACACTGACTGAATCAATCTTTTTTTTAAACCTTGCCTTATACACAGAGGCATTGTTGTGTTAG
>NW_015659494.1:864-1200 GCF_001515625.1 Sinocyclocheilus rhinocerous | reverse complement strand
TTTTAAAGATTTCACTTGTTTGGCTCATTTATGTTCCTATTATTAAATATTATGCATGTTCCTGTGGCTCAGTGGTAGATAATTGCGTTAGCAGCGCAAAAGGTTGTGGGTTCGATTCCCAGGGAACACAAATGCTGGTAAAAAAATGTATAGCCTGAATGCTAAATGCATAAATTATTATTTAATTAATTATTCATTATTATTTAAGAATCTCCATTCTATAGGCCCCTCTAGTGGCTGTAATCATAAAATGCAATTTTATGTCATTTTTCCCCACCAGATGGCATCAGAGACACTCAAGCCCCTTTCACACTCCACGTTGGTCCCAGAAAATTG
>NW_015659494.1:0-688 GCF_001515625.1 Sinocyclocheilus rhinocerous | reverse complement strand
GCCAGAACCAATGCCGTAAAGGGTGTGTCGTAGTGATAACGCACGTTATCGTGCGACTCTTTTACCGGGTGTTTTGAAGGCAGATCAACGTTCGCAACAAAAAAATATGTGCAAACTGTAATGAAGCAGAGATCAGGTAGCTCCTCACTATCTGCGCTGATCGTTTGCCAGCTTAAATGAAACAGAACGGGTCACATTACACGTCACATCGTAATGTCACGTGTCTTTACGGGATCTTTACGGGATGTGTGTGAACGCACACACAGATTCCGGAAAATCACTGGCAGTGTGAATGAACCACAATCAAACGATCCCAGGACACATTATTCGTGTATTTTCCGGAATTTCTGTGAAAGAGGCTTCAGTGACCTAAGTATAGATATGCAGAAATTGTCTTTCTTTTTGTGTGTGTGTGTGTGTGAAAAAGTGTACAAAAATATGCTCATTTGCATAAAAATATCCAGAATTTAATGTGAATAAAATAAAAATCAATAAAAAAATTAAAAAAAAACCTACATAAAATTTATAAAAATGGACCAATATAAGCTTTCTGGACCAAAAAATAAATAAATAGTGTCATTTTTGGCCTTCGGGTCATTTTGACCCACGAGGGACACTTTTGTTATAGGTTCGGGAGGGATGGCTTCATCCGGCACTGAAAAACTCTCATGATGTGTTTGTTTGTTTT
>NW_015659493.1:1677-2151 GCF_001515625.1 Sinocyclocheilus rhinocerous | reverse complement strand
CCCACATTGTCTTTTGAAGAACGCATATTGCTGCATAATATTTTGCAGCATGGAATTGAAGTCGCGCATGGATTCTATTTTCCACGCTTACATACAGTGATGAGTGGACTTAAACCATCTTTGTACACCGCAAGGGTAAACTGCACGTCTGAATTGGGGTTTTATTCTCTCTAGTCCGATCAGGCAAGCACCTAACCCCTGTGAAATGGTTCTGTGAGTGGGCGGTGGGTTTGTTATCTCTGCAGTATTAAAGCAGGCAAATCTGTCGAGCAAAAGGAATTTAAGTGGATATAATAAATATTTGCTAAAACTCATGCGGTCCTGTGCTGAAAATATATGTACGTTTCTATTGTTAAAAACTATGAACAGAATTACCGCAACTATAGCTAAGCAAAACAAGCAAAAAGGACATGCACTGACCTATTATATGACAAATCATTACGTAACACTGACATCACAATGTATTATCCCTCA
>NW_015659493.1:0-1513 GCF_001515625.1 Sinocyclocheilus rhinocerous | reverse complement strand
CGTTAACGCGGCAATTTTGAACGCGTTTCTTTTGTACGTGTAGACACGCACGTTTTGGCCGTGTTAAGGCGTCAGTTTTTGCCGCGTTTATTTGGTTCGTGTAAAGACTCACAGTTTCACTGCATTAAGACCACAATTTTGAACGTGTTTCTCAATGCACACATTCTGGCCATGTTAAGGTGGCAATTCTGAACGTGTAATATTTTTTTAGGCATTAAAATCAATTTACCCTCATATTAATACTTTCTTTAGTTTATGGTGTCAATAAGTAGGCCTAGTGTTGTAGCTAGTAAATTAATAAATGTAATGAGATGTAAAGAGTTTTGTTGTTTATTTTCTTTTTATAGGTTACTCTTAGCCTACTCCCAGATTCGTGTACCTTCAGGTCATTTGAACAGAAATTAAGCTAGATTTTTCTCTTTTTTCATGGGTTAAAAATTAGAATAGGCTTTAATATTTTAATATATATTTTTTAATATTTGTTTTGAATGTGTGAGTGGCTCTGAAACACCTTGTACACATGTACGCCCCTTCAGTTCATAATTCCAAAGTATAGACTATAATTGGGCCTTAAGACATTGCAGTAGACTAATTATTATTGTGAAAACTTAAGTAGGCCTAAAGTTTTATTATAAATTATTAATAAAAATAAATATGTTATTTTTATGTGGGGTTTGGTTTTTCCCATGAAACACAAACTGTTATTATGTAAGTCTTTTTTACATAATAACAGTTAAACGTTTTAAAAGTTTTTGTTTTTTGCAATAGCAAATTAAAATATTACCGGTGAGGTTTTTCTTTAACAGGTTTAGAATAAAATGAGTAGGCTAAAATCAACAACCATCATATTTTATTCCACATCGTTTTAGATCACATACAGTAAAAGTAAAATGCCGTTTTACTGGTTATGAATAAAGTATTTTTCGTGTCAATACCATGCAGCAGCCGTGAGAAAAAAAAGCCTATAATGCAGTTTCCCGTTTGTCGTCTGCAGAACAAAATTAGTAAAAGGTTGTTCAGCCTTTGCTTAAGAAGCAAGGTTTGGATGAAAGTTGCTTTAACAATTTTCGGCCTGTCTCAAAGTTATCATTTTTGTCAAAGCTTTTGGAAAAAGTTGTGCAATTACAGCTGATCACATTCTTAAATACAGCTAATTTATTAGAACCTTTTCAATCTGGTTTCACTGCTTATCACAGTACGGAGTCTGCTTTGCTTAAAGTGTTCAATGATATTTTGGTTGCAGTTGATGCCGGTAAAAATGCGGTATTGATTCTACTGGATCTTACAGCTGCCTTTGATACCGTGAATCATAATGTTCTTATTTGCCGTTTAGAACATCTGATCGGTATCAGGGGCACAGCCTTACGATGGTTCAGCTCATATCTCAAAGACAGGTCTTTTTCTGTGGAGCTAGGCAAGTTTTCCTCATCATCTGCCCCAATTATTAGTAGAATACCTCAGGGCTCTCTTTTGGGACCGCTTCTTTTTAACTTATATATGCGCCCTCTGGGGG
>NW_015659492.1:0-561 GCF_001515625.1 Sinocyclocheilus rhinocerous | reverse complement strand
TGGCGTAGCTGTCCCCGTCTCTCTCTGTTTTTTATTTTTTATTTTGTTCACATTTGATAAAGATATTAAAGTAGTTTTCCATTTTTTCTTGTTAAAATTCAAAATATTTTTAAAATATTATTGGATGTCACTGTTCCCACCAATCCTTGCACAAGTTAAGGTTACGCATGATGACGAAAGCACGTTAGTGCTAGCCCTCCCGGAACTCATAGAGATTGCATTGCAGTGCCTGCAGTTCGAAAAAAAAAAAGATCTTTGTATGGAAGTCTATGAGAGCACTCGGGGTGATTCTCAGTCTGACAGAAATTGCCCAAAAAAGGGCAGTACTACACAAAACGCGACTCGACGCTGATTGGACTATTTAGAGGCAGAACAAACAGTGAAAGCTAGCCTAACACTGTGGTTGAATGTGAAAGAAAAAAAAATCCCTCCCTTTCGGGCTTTGGTGGTGCATCGCCCAATCGCCCTAATGGAGAAACCGCCCCTGGTATGAAGTACTCAGTGTGTACACTCATCAAGCACATACAGGTGCATCTCAATAAATTAGAATGTCGTGGAAAA
>NW_015659491.1:0-533 GCF_001515625.1 Sinocyclocheilus rhinocerous | reverse complement strand
AAATATAAAAACTTTCCATTTTGAATTTTTACCTCAGGATGCTGAATTTCTTAGTGTTGCGCGTTTTGATTTCTCCTGGAGAGGCTGCGGGAGCCTCGCCTCAGCAGCGCAACCTTATACTGTCAATAGATACATTATATACATTAGATATCCACTATTCGCCACTTACTCTAAATGTAATAAAATCAGAATAATATTGCGTTTTGGTGTTTACATAGTTATTTTTGGTTTCTGATGTTTTAATCATGTTACTTGTCTGGCGTTAATGAAGAGTTAATGTCAAGCCCTGGAGTCTATAAGTGCCGGGGCTCAGCCCCAGACGGCCCGGCCCAATTTAAACCCTGGTCTTATGTAGCATGATGCTACAGTGTGCATGAATGGTCACATAACACGCGCTTTCGGTCTTGTAGTATGAACGGACATCTTCATATGATTGAAACTCTACACAGCTCCCGCGCTACTCTCCATTAGAAATGAATGACTTTCAATCTGCCATTTGTCGGAGATAGTGGAAAGCCGGCTTGAAACGCAGT
>NW_015659490.1:0-1002 GCF_001515625.1 Sinocyclocheilus rhinocerous | reverse complement strand
AATTGATATAAAGTATTTTAATAGTTTTAAACTAATAGTTTTTTAGGTAGTACGTACCTTTTTAGGTTGTTTTTTATCTTGTAGGTAGCACGGAAAGAGATGCTTTTAGCCAAATTGATGTGTAAGTCTCTATCTCTTATCTGATGTTTATATGCAGATTATTTTAAAGCAGAAAATGATTTTATTTGTTTTTATTTAGTAGTGACCGCCCAGCTGCTTGATGTACAAGACGGTAAAATTAAACTTTTTGTTGGGATCCGTTCCTCCTTTGTCTTGCACGGATGGTCCCAGGCGTTAACGCTGAGCTACTTGTTTGCTTAGTAATGCTATGCATCCATTGATCGTTTTAAATATCTACATCAGACAAATGATCTTGTTTTTATTTCTAGCGGATGTGCAGCTGATCTATGAACAGGGTTCCCAAAATGGTAAAGTAAACGTTTTATACTTTTAAAAAGTAAAACTTTTCTTTTTTTCTAATCTCATTTTGCGCGTGGGGTGTCCTCGTGGAGAGGCGTGTGTTTTTGGTTGCTAAGTACTGTTCCACTGCTTCAAATAATTACAGCAGAAAATGATTGTCTGTCTTTTTTTTTTTTTTCTAGACCTGCTCCAGTTAATAACGCAGCCAAATTTGATTGACCTCACACATGAATCCGATGAACAGGCGGGTCCCAGCACCACTAACAATACCCGAAATCCAGCACACAGCCCCTTGAGGAAAAAAAAGAGCGATCGCACAGGTCATTCCGGCGCCGAGAGAAGAATCACACAACAGTAAGTTTTTAATATTGTTTTTTCTTCAATAGATAATGTTATTTTTATTTAACATGAGCTAATTGGATAACTTTGATATTATTTTTTAATACATATGCTTTAGCTGGTAAAGCTACTTTGTCGCCATCATGTGGCACAGTCTTGTTTTTTTTTATTTATTTATTTATTTTTTTTAAAGACTGCTCTGGGCTCTTTCTCTAACATGAAGGAAATAAATATTTATAGACA
>NW_015659489.1:363-524 GCF_001515625.1 Sinocyclocheilus rhinocerous | reverse complement strand
CTACTCTTAGTATCTTGGGCTTGACTGAGACCTGGATTCGTCCAGGAGACACCACAACCCCTGCTGTTCTCTCTAACAACTTCCCTTTCTCTCACACCACCCCCTCAGGTTGGAAGGGTACTGGTCTTTTTCTAATAAATAATTGGAAATACTCAACCTAT
>NW_015659489.1:0-316 GCF_001515625.1 Sinocyclocheilus rhinocerous | reverse complement strand
ATTCTTTTGAGTTTCATGCTATTATGGTAACAGCTCCTGTTAAACTCCATATTGTAATGATTTATCGCCTTCCTGGTCAACTGGGCACCTTTATAGAGGAGCTGTATGGGCTTCTGTCCTCAGTCTCTGTGGATGGCAGTCCACTTGTAGTCTTTGGTGAATTCGAAATCCATCTGGAGAAGCCTTACACTGCAGACTTCCACTTCCACTCCTAGCTTCATTCGATCTCAAATTGCTTACCACCACAAGCACCAACAAATCAGGCAACCATCTTGACTTAATTTACACATGCAATTGTATCACAGACAACATTTGG
>NW_015659488.1:302-1043 GCF_001515625.1 Sinocyclocheilus rhinocerous | reverse complement strand
TACAATACTCAAGTAAATTTACTTAGTTACTGTCCGCCTCTGCATGTAGTACCTTGGGTTCAAAGGAGTCAGAATGAACCTCGAGCATCCTACGCTCAAACATTTTATACTCCATTACGTTCATCTTCCCGCATGTAAATGAAGTTTCGTCTTAAATGTAAATTGCGGATAACAATGAAAGTGATAGCCTTTGGTAGTCTTTCAGGTGGAAACAACCAAATGTTAAGGATTATCTAGAATCCCTAGCAATTATATTCAAGTACCCTTTTGGTCAGCAGATGGTTCTTGATGGCCTACTGCCGCTCCCACGCTATAGGTGACGAATTAACGTTCAGGAGATACTATTTACATATTATTGAGATCGGAAAGAATTATCTCTATGATAATTAAGCTCTTTGTAGAGAAAGGAGAATAGTTTAATTGGAGTGGAAGTTTGGTCGAGGCAGACTATAATTTCTTACAAGACCTTGAACAGAATCGACTCAAAATAATTTCTTACAATGTCAACTCCATCATTGGCCAATCTTGAAACCTTACGAAACACACGTGTCCTTGAAAAAAAAAAGAGATATTAAGTCTTTAATGCTATATAAATCCTCGTTTATGTTGCTAGGACTTTATAACAGACATTATACGAACTTAGCTCCATTATGTATTGCTCGCTGTTATTAAGTAATCAAAACAACAACAAAACAGCAAAGGAAAATAAACCAAATGAACACCAAAATGGTAAAATAATTA
>NW_015659488.1:0-240 GCF_001515625.1 Sinocyclocheilus rhinocerous | reverse complement strand
ATGTGCAATTTGAAAGGATATATTACAAGAGATTACCTAAGAAAACGATCTGAAGGGGCTAACGTTAGTCGGCCGTTATAACCGTTGGTCATTTAAAAACGCGACAAGCAACACTGATAATCAAAATTAAATATGTGTAATTTAATTCCTATTAATTAATTCACAACCATTTTGACAAATTTTACAAATGTTGAGAGAAAATTCAGAAATTAACTGAGAAATTAAAAAATCTTACCTGGT
>NW_015659487.1:0-1117 GCF_001515625.1 Sinocyclocheilus rhinocerous | reverse complement strand
TACACTGAAGCTGGCAGGCGGCTATGGTAAGGGGCGTGACATTTCACATGCCAATCACAACACACACTGGCCCAGCTAACCAATCACAGCACATTTCGTATTTCAGAAGGCGGGCCTTCATTTGATACAGGAACTAATCGAGCCGTTCATGCCAATGAAGGCTAATGAAGGAAGACACACACTCACACAAAAACAAATTCAGTATACAGTTTATTAAAAATAGGATATACTAAGTAGGCTTACAGGCAAGCAGGTGATTGTGATTGTAATAAAGGCAATTTTATACTTCACTGAACAGAAATGCACTGTTGTGTTTTCTGCTTGGATGTTACGGTTAGCTTTTTATTATTATTTATAATACGATTTTGTGGCTATGAGTTCAAATGTGCATAATTGTCAATTTTTCCTTTGAACAAAGTGACTGATCCTTATTTAGATAGTACAAATAATAAGTGTTTAATGCTTATTTTTTATTTATTTTTTTTGGCTGGACATTTTTTTGGGGGACCCGAACCCTGTTCACAGTTAAGTTCAGCAAGTGTGTTTCTGCATGTTCATTTTAGCTGTAACGTTAGCATTTCATTACCCTTAGCTTCAGTCGTTTAACATCAGCATGTGTGCATCAATTAGCTTTTTGTTAAAGATAAGTTAGCTTGTCTCTTTGATATATTATCTTGTCTATTATTATTTATAATAACTGCAACTGAGTTGTTGAACTTAAAGGGTTATGCGTATGCTAAAAGTTTATGCTGAAAGTTTCAGTTAGTCTTGAAAAGAAACACTTTTTTCTCTGTTTTAGGTGTTCATGGAATTCTAATTAACGTTACAGGATTGTGGGCAAGAATCTCAAGCATGAAATCATTGACCGACATAGTCTTAGTCTAACTGAGATATTTCAGTCTAAGAGAGAGAAAGTTGGGCAGCTGTTGACAGCTTTCACAACAAATCAAGGTTGGTCCATATCTGTTACAGACTTGCATTGCATAGTTTTTAACAGCTTAAGTAATGAAAATGTATCACAAAAAGTTTACAATATTGGTTGTGTAATGCAATAAAAATTGTGCTTGATTGATTCTGCTTTCTTGTGATCATTTCTTTAATTTTATTCATCAGTGAT
>NW_015659486.1:0-1944 GCF_001515625.1 Sinocyclocheilus rhinocerous | reverse complement strand
CAAGAAACATTTCTGATTATTAATGTTGAAAACAGTTGTGCTGCTGTTTCCATTTTTGTGGAAACTGTGAAACGTTTTTTTTTTAAGGATTCTTCGATGAATAAAAAAGTTCAAACAAACAGGATTTAGTTGAATGAGAAATCTTTTGTAAGATTATAAATGTCTTTACTGTCACATTTGATAAATTTAAAGCATTCTTACTGAATAAAAATATCAATTTCTTGACTAAGGCTTTTGTCTTTGTTCATTCATTCAAATTTATTAGTGTTTGCTAAGCATTACAAAGCCCTTTACTCTGAGTGTTACATTTTTCACCAAAGCGTTATGCTACAGACATAAATGATACCTCAAATCATGACTTTACATAGTGATTTTCATATGGTGGACAATAAAACAGCTGAACAATCCCACAGACTTACAGTACAGTTATGAGGCCAGAATATCATAGAGACTTTGTGGACAGGCTCTTTTGACACAGGCGTCCAGTATAACACTCTATAGCCACTGCATAGCAAAGTGCTAACATTAAACACCTTAACAATGCCTGGCCATCACCCAGAACACTGAAGTATTTTTTAGAAAACCAAAAAATTGGGTTCAACATTGCTAACAAAGAACACTGCCATAGTTTCAAATGACACCAATTAAGATACAACTTCAGTATAATCAGTGTTCAAAGAAAACACGAAACAGTGTTTGACTGCTGTAATTTGGTTATTTCTGAGAGAAATTCAGCTAGACAAGTGACTGTGAAAAGTGGGTGATACGGACCAGAATGGAATCTGTTGTTTAGAGGGAAGAAGTTAAAAAGTAAGAGAGATTTATGACACCAGCTGTAAAGAGAAATCACACCAGAGCAAGTTACTGCATTTTGATACAAAAATTTAAAAATATTTATTTTTATTTGAAATGCACCGCATGAATAATTTATAATGAGACCAGGAACATGTATTAAACAAACAGGGTCTATTTTGATTGGATGGTGACTTTTAAAAGTCTTTTTTTCTGTACTTTTTGAGAAGACATGATCTTTTTCCTCTCACCAGTCAAACTCTGGAAGGCGCAGAATTTGTACAGAAGTTTTGTAAGAACATCACCCATCTCCAGTCTGAACTTACAGACAGCTTACAGACAGCAGACGGTAACAGCCTGACACTGCAGACAACGGAAAATTACCTCAGATCAGTGAAACAGCACTACACATTCACACACAAGCACTTTAAAGCACGTCTAAAGCACTCAGATAGCAGCGAGGAGATGTTCAGATCGCTTTCTGCCCAAGCCAGATGACTTCGGGCTTCACTCCCACGTACAAACAAAATATCTCAAGGTAAAGAACAGAGACCGACCTGAACCCTGATGCTTGCATGCGTGTGTGTGTGTACGTGTGTGCATGCTTGAGAACTCAAACACTGCCTCATTTTATCAAGACACACTCCATTGAGGAACGCCGCCCCGTTTAAAAAGCACATCACTCACTTTCTCGAAGCTGTTTAAGAGTGTCACCTGAGTCTCGATCGCTCCGCAGGCATCGCTCCATCACTTTGATCTCAGCTTTAGCTAATGCATCCTTATGCCTTTAATACACAAGAAATATTGCGGGTTATTAAATGTTTTATGAACAGACGGGTCACACTCCTCCAGCCTCATATGAACTTCATTAGCAGAGTTATTCTCAAGAACACGTGCGTGAACAGACGTTAAAGTGCACTAATGAAATCAAACTTCTGACTGCGCTTTAATAACTGAAGTCGTCACCTGCTTGTATCCAAACAGTCCCAGGTGTCTTCACTGTGCTAAATTATGACCTATTTCGGACCAAAGGCAGTGTGCCACCCTTGACTTATGGCAGAGTCAGATCTGCGCAGTGTGGGCCGAAATAATTAGGCTTTTAAAGCTGACACGGACCATTCAGGGTCTCGTCACCCCACGCTTTGATCAAGC
>NW_015659485.1:753-1607 GCF_001515625.1 Sinocyclocheilus rhinocerous | reverse complement strand
GTACCTGGATGATGTAGCCTCTCATCATAATCCTTCATGATTAGCACTATGATTGGATGTAGAGGGTCGAGAACAGCTGGATGTACGGCGTCCTCTTCCAGTACCTCACAGCGGTGTAGACGGCCTCCTACTCAAATAAGTCCAGTAGCAGCGTCAAGCTCCGGGGAGAGTGTGATCAGTCTGCTTGTAGACGATATAGGTTTCCCAGACTTCAGAAGTCTCAGCTCATCAGGGAAGGATTCTGCTTGAGCTTGACGGAGGACTGCATGTTGAACATCCCTTTGGAGGTCGGCACTGGAGGTGTAGGCCGCCCCGTGAAGCTCCTGCCCGTAAGCATTCAGGCACTCTGCCAGCGTGTCATAGTGCTGCAGCTTAGCTGAGGGTGTAGTAGTGGTCACTAACCCAGAGAAGGATGACTGTCTTAGTTCGCAGCTAGGCCAACTATCTGAGAGAAGCTTAAAGGGTTAGTTCAGCCAAAAATGAAAATTAGGCTGCGTTTCACTCACCCCGAGGCATCCTAGGTGTATATGACTTTCTTCTTTCAGACGAATCCAGTCAGAGTTATATTAAAAATCGTCTTTGATCTTTCAAGCTCTATCGTTGTACTCAGCGGGTGTTGCATTCCTTCGGTTCAAAAGACGTGAAATAAAAAGCACCCTTCCACAAAAAAAGTGTCTCACACGGCTCTGGGGGGTGAACAAAGGCCTCCTGTAGCGAATCGATGCGTTTTTGTAAGAAAAATATCCATATTCAAAACATAATAATCACTTGAATCTAGCTTGCGCCAACAGTTGTACACAGAAGCAGTTCCGGGAGCATGACGTATGGGGTCAGCGTTGCGCATGCGCCGGTGC
>NW_015659485.1:0-293 GCF_001515625.1 Sinocyclocheilus rhinocerous | reverse complement strand
AATGTAAATACATTTCCATAAAGTAACTAAATATAAGTAATCTATTTTATTTGTCCATTAGTACTGTTGAAAAATTGAGGAACATTTGTGTTGGATAAAAAGCTACTTAACACATCATCAACTACCTCAAAATGTAAATGTAGTTTTGAGCACACAAATCTCAGAGGTAACTTGACTCTTGTCTGGATGTTACAGGGACAGATGAGCACACACGTCTGCTTATCCGGCGGAAACGAGAGCGGCTAATAAAGCCCTCTTCACCAGAAAGCGGAATGCTGCCATCAAAGGCTTTG
>NW_015659484.1:0-534 GCF_001515625.1 Sinocyclocheilus rhinocerous | reverse complement strand
TTGATTTGGTTGGTTTAATAGTTAACATGACCTTCTTTGCGAGCACGACTCTCACTAGGCTTGAACCTTCTTTGCGAGCATGACTCTCACTCTCAACTAGGCTTGTGAATTAGCAGAACTTGAACAGGGGACTTTCTAAAATGCTTAAAGTGGCTTAGTGTACCAAGACAAAATTGTAAAGCATATACTATGTGCAGATATGCATATAAGATCAAAATGTGAACGCAACGCGTTTATTTACACGTTAAGCATTTTCCTCTCATATAAAGAACGCGCTTAATGCACCGAGACAGTGATATTTAAAGACCACATTCTGTACACACATCTTACTAATAAAGCATAATATGTGTGGAAAAACAGATGAGCCCAAAATATGAACTTTAGAAATCGCTGTCTTAATCCAGAAGCGCTTTCTAGATGACAGTTTTCTAAAGAGAGGAAAACGCGTTACATTTAAACATGTCGCGTTAAAATTCTGGCTCATCTGCGTGTCTTTTAGCATCACTGTCTTAGCACATTAAACCAGCATTTGAA
>NW_015659483.1:0-1622 GCF_001515625.1 Sinocyclocheilus rhinocerous | reverse complement strand
ACACACCTCCAGCCAGGACCGCAAAGTACCCGAAAGCGCGGTTTTAGTGCCCGCAAAGTACCAGAAAGTGCGGTTTTGGTGGTCTGCCTCCCTGACGAGTCACACAAGACCAGCTCTGACTGCTTGCCAGTCATCACACAAGCCCCAGTGCCGAGACTCCTAGGGAACCTAATCGAAAGGGGGGTGGCCAAAAAACTCTACCTGGCCATCACATTAGAAAATGAGGTGAGACTGGAGGCCCTGGTGGACACGGGAGCTGACCTCACTTTAATGTCAAGCCAACTTTTTGACAGACTTCAAAGTGAAGCCAAGAGACAGAATCGAACTCTTAAGTATCAGAGGTGTGTGCTGAATGTGCAATCCTACAGCCAAAATGAGGTTCAACTTGAACAGGTAGCTCCAATTCACCTGACCATCAGCCCTATGAGCTTAGTGCACCCTGTGTATATTTCTTCATTGGACACATATCCTCTCCTCATTGGCAAAGACCTGCTAGACCGCTTTGAGCCATTGTTAGATTTTAAACAACTGAAAATCTGGGCTAAAGTGCGAGAACCTCTGCCTCCTCAGTCACCAAGACCACCCCAGACAGACTGTCAGGTCACAAAGGTCGCGGGAAATCTCGCCGCCAGCCGCGGGAACGTCTCGGCCCAAGAGCAAAGTTCAAGGTCGCTGCTCTGTACTTTCCAGTTAGCCAAAGACTCTGACACATATGGCCCCCAGGTTAAGGGGGGCTTACAACTGAATGATGTCACAACAACAGACCCCATACTAGCACTGTGGGCAGACAATTCAGCCATCAGCCTCTCACAGTTCAATGCTCTCAAACAGCACACAATGAACATTCCTTTTGCTAACAAGCGCACACGATTCCCTTTGAATCCCTGCCCATCAGCTATGGTGACTGCCAAGGGCACCTGTGCCCTGAACTTGAGGTGGAATGACAGGTGTCTAACCCATTACTTCCTGGTCCTTCCAGACGCACCGCATGATGTCTACATCGGAGCAGACATTCTGATTCGCCTCAGGGCTCACGTGGACATGATCAATGAAGTGATATGGGCTCCAATGACCTCACAGCCACCCACAGTTCCTGTCAACCATGAGAACCTCCTGTCAGGCCAAACCATCCCTGAGGCCTGCACGCTAATCAATGAAAAAGAGACTGTAGTACCAGCTTACACCAAAGGGGTCGCTGTTCGACTCAACCTGCGAAGCGGCCAAGCTCTCAGCCACACCCTAGGCTTTTTCCAACCTTCACCCGAATGTGGGGAACTGGGCCTCACTTTGGAAGCCACATCCCTCGTTGAAGTGACATCTCGGGCAGTCTACATCTTGTTCAATAACTGCACGGCAACGGATGTCAGAGTGCCTAAGGCGTATCGTCTGGGTTGGCTAGTGAGTTATGACTTCCATGACTTTGAACTAATTCTACCAATAATTGGACCCATCTCAGATTCAATGATTCCAGAAGGAAGCTCAGGCCACACAGTGTCAACAGCACCCTTCAAGATCATCACCATAATCCACCTGCATGAATGACAGCGTGGCCGCACCTCTGACTGCCCACGGCACAAAGGAAGTAATGACAGAAGAGCCATACCCAGGTTTTGAGACACAAG
>NW_015659482.1:797-1162 GCF_001515625.1 Sinocyclocheilus rhinocerous | reverse complement strand
GGAATTTTATGCTCATGAAGTTATGTTAGAGCTTCTAAGCCGAAGAAGCTTAATTTAGTGCTTCTGTGAACAGTAACAATATTTTAGAGCAACTAAGAAAATGAACAGAATTTAAGCCCACATATGCAGAAAACCTACTTTCTCTTTCAGAGAAAGTTGGTTTATGCATTGTTAAGACTCTTGCTTGCCCATATGAAAGATGTCTCTAACAAGTTCAATGAAATGTTATTTGCAATGCAGAAAGACAGATTGTATTGTATTAGGAATTTTATGCTAATGAAGTTATGTTAGCGCTTCTAAGCCAAAGAAGCTTAATTTAGTGCTTTTGTGAACAGTAACAATATGTTAGAGCAACCAAGAAAATG
>NW_015659482.1:0-634 GCF_001515625.1 Sinocyclocheilus rhinocerous | reverse complement strand
ATTGGTTTATGCAATGTTAAGGCTAAAGCTTGCCCACATGAAAGATGTTTCTGGCATGTGAAATAAAATGATATTTGCAACACAGAATATCAAATTTGAATGTGTTAGAGGAGTTTTATGCTCTTGAAGTTGTTAGAAATTCTAAGCACGAGACGCTTAGTCTAGTGCTTCTGTATACAGTAACACAATGTTGGAAGCAACTAAGCAAATAAAGACAATGAAAGCCCTCAGATGCTGAAAATCTTCTTTCTCTGCTAGAGAAAGTTGGTTTATGCATTGTTAAGACTCATGCTTGCCCATATGGAAGATGTCTCTAAAAAGTTCAATGAAATATTATTTGCAATGCCGAAATACAGATTTTATTGTATTAGGAATTTTATGCTCATGAAGTTATGTTAGAGCTTCTAAGTCCAAGAAGCTTAATTTAGTGCTTCTGAGAACAATAACAGTATGTTAGAGCAACTAAGAATATTAAGAGAATTTAAGCCCACAGATGCTGAAAACCTACTTTGCATTTAAGCCCACAGATGCTGAAAACCTTCTTTCTCTTTTACAGAAAGTTGGTTTTTGCCATGTTAAGATTAAAGCATGCCCATATGAAAGATGTCTCTAACAAGTTCAATGAAATGTTATT
>NW_015659481.1:423-628 GCF_001515625.1 Sinocyclocheilus rhinocerous | reverse complement strand
GTAGGTATGGGTATGTTTAAGGGTTGGTTAAAGGGTCAACAGTGTTCAAGGGGCAATTTGAGTAGTAAGAGAACACGGTTCAACATGTTTATATTATATTGTTTTGATAAATGAGCAAGCATTTTCTTTAAAAAATTATTTGTTTCCCCCAGTTTATTTATGATTCAAGGAATATCCTGTTTAATGATATACTGAAGAGTAGTAT
>NW_015659481.1:0-171 GCF_001515625.1 Sinocyclocheilus rhinocerous | reverse complement strand
TCCTGTTCCTGTCCCCATTTAGTTCTATTAGTTCCAGGTGTTTCTCATTAATAGTTATCCTCCTCACCTGTCTGCCCCTCATTATCTGCCCTATTTGAGTTCTAGCCTGTTCTGTTCTCCCCTGTCTGGAATTGTTTATGTCAAACCTTGCTACATGTGTTTTCCTGTTTC
>NW_015659480.1:0-521 GCF_001515625.1 Sinocyclocheilus rhinocerous | reverse complement strand
CAAACAAAATTTGCACTGCAAAAAGCATCAATAGCCTACCTTTTAGTGCTGACAACTCTGAATTGTGAGTCACAATTACCCTTATTATTATTTTTTTAATCTCATGGCAGAAACTAGGGCTGTCGCAGTGAAGGAATCTCCCTTGCGGTAATTTTGAGTGGCTCAATAGCACGGTATGCTGTATTATCGCCATATATATATATATAATCTGTGTGTGTATGTGTTACGATATAACGAGGTCATATTCAGAAACCAATGAAACCGAAACCAAATAGCGTTGAAACAGGAAGTGAAGTAAACAGAAGAGAATGACAAAATAACGATCCACATAACAGATCCACATAACATAAACCTGACAATAAGATTGTTAGGCTATTGTTAGCCTATATGTATAACAGTTGGTTCTGATCCTCGAATCCGACTGGACAAGAGACTTTCTATTGATATTTCCACCTGCGACAGGCTGTCAGTCAGTACAGTTAGATTGTTGCGCCACAAGGTGGTGGAAAGGGACTGTCTTT
>NW_015659479.1:0-1636 GCF_001515625.1 Sinocyclocheilus rhinocerous | reverse complement strand
CAACCTTGATAACAACAAAATACAGTTTTTAAATAGTTTAAAATATTTTTTTTATGATAATTTTATTTATTGAAGCAAAAACGTTATCTAAAACCAACTGGGCCTGTGTGAAAACGTGTTTGCCCCTGTTGTTTCTAATTACCAAATATATGAAACTGCATTCATAATTTGGTTCTAGATGCGGGCCTGATACAACAAAATACAGTTTTTAAATAGTTTAAAATATTTTTTTTATGATAATTTTATTTATTGAAGCAAAAACGTTATCTAAAACCAACTGGGCCTGTGTGAAAACGTGTTTGCCCCTGTTGTTTCTAATTACCAAATATATGAAACTGCATTCATAATTTGGTTCTAGATGCAACCGGGCCTGATTACTGCCAGTCCTGTTCAAGTAAATCAACACTTAAATACAACTTTTTCAGCTGTATGAAGTTGGTTAAAAGGTCTTAGCCAGTAACACACTATGCCAAAGGTGAAAGAATTTCCAGAAATTATGAGGAAGAAGGTCATTGAAATACATCAGTCTGGGAAGTGTTACGAAGCTATTTTAAAGGCTCATGGATTCCAAGGAGACAGAGTGTGAGCCATTATCTCCAAATGGAAAAAAAACTTGGCACAGTAGCGAATGTTCCTAGAAAAAGAACATCGCCCCTATGGTCAAGCGTTGTGGTGGCAGTGTGCTGGTGTGGAGAACATGAGGGAAACATGAATTCTGCTCTCTACCAGAAAATCCTAAAGGAGATTGTTTGGTCTTCAGTCTGAAAGTTGAAGCTCAAGTGCAACTGGATTAAACAGCAATACAATGATCCAAAGCATAGGAGTAAGTCCACCTCTGAATGGCTAAAAAATAAAAATGTAAGTTTTGGAGTGGCCTAGTCCTGACTTGAACCCAAATGCCTTAAACAGACAGTTCATAGAAAACCTTCCAATGTGGCTGAACTAAAGCAGTTCTGCAAAGAAGAGTGGGCCAAAATTCCACAACAGTGCTGTGAAAGATTGGTAGCACTTTGGTTGCAGTCGCAGTTGGCGCAACCAGATTTTAAGTTTAAGGGGGCAGTCATTTTTTACATGGGTGATGGATAACTTTTTTTTTTTTGCTTCAGTAAAAAAAATATTTAAAAAAATAAATAATGTTTGTGTTTACGTACGTTTCCTTTGTTTTATTTTGTTTAATTTGAAGATCTAAAACTAGTTAGCATGAAATAAAAAATAAATAAATAAATTAAAAAAACTGAAGAAATCAGGATGGGGCCAAATGAATTTTCACAGCATTGTAAATACATTGTGACATTGTGATTTTAATTTAACAAAAACAATTGACTGTTTTAGGACTTGAACTATGCAGACATTAGCCATTTTCAGAAGGCTAGTGGAGAGAGAGTGAATCTGGGGAATAAGAGTGAATTTAGTACAGAGTATGCAGAAGTAAAACATGGAGGGAAGTCAAGGGCTCCTCCGCCTCCCTATGGAAGTCAGGTAAGCTGTTGTATACATTAAAAGTAGCCCATCCCATTGTAGAACACCATATGTGTACTTTAGCTGCAATAAAACTTTACTGCATCACAAAATACGTGCTATTTATTCTGTTCTGTAGCTCTGCAGTAAAACAATAAGGAAGTCATTTGGTTGGTTT
>NW_015659478.1:0-750 GCF_001515625.1 Sinocyclocheilus rhinocerous | reverse complement strand
GTAAGCGCCTTCCAGAGCGCCCTCCAGTGCCCACTCCTCGTTAGCACCTTCCAGAGCGCCCTCAAGTGTTGGCTCCAGCCCCAGAGCTCGCTCCAGTGTCGGCTCCAGCCCCAGAGCTCGCTCCAGTGTCAGCTCCAGCCCCAAAACTCACTCCAGTGCCAGCTCCTCGAAAGCGCTTTGCTGTGCCTGCTCCTCCAGAGCACCCTCCAGTGCCAGCGCCATGTTAGCGCTACCCTGATCCCGAGTTAAGCCCAGGAAGGGCTCCTGCTCCCGAGTTAAGCCCACGGAGTGCTCCTGATCCCCAGTTCAGCGAGTCCCTGTGTTTAGTGTTTGTCCAGTATTGTGATTCCCCGCGATATTAATAAATCCCTTGGTTTTGTACACCTGGTTTCCTCGTTCCGTGCTCCTCACAGTAGCAACCTCGTGACAACTAAATTATTGTGCAGATCTTAAACATTGGCAAGATATGAGACTTATAATACATTATAACTATGAGAAATATAATTAATTGTAACTGAAGTGGATGACATTATAACTATGGGAAATATAATTAATCGTAACTTAAATGGATGCAACATGTTCATTGTGTGTTATAAATCATCATACTCTTAAAAGCTATAACCACAAATAAGTATTATAATACATTAAAACTGTTCTTATGATTATTTATGAGATGATACAACATATTTTTTAACAGTTTTTTTAATAATGCATTATTCATTCAATATATACGAATACCCTTATAATGTA
>NW_015659477.1:1093-1420 GCF_001515625.1 Sinocyclocheilus rhinocerous | reverse complement strand
GCTGTTACTCCTTTCGAGCCGAATTTCACAAAATTGGTCAGCTCCGGACAGCATCAGGTGTTTTATTAATGGTGAGTAGGCTATAATTATTTATTTATTTATTTATTTCAATGAATGTAATCGATTAGATATCATAATATTTAGGCTATAATAGGCTATTATAAATCTGGTTGGTTTGTATTGGTGACATAATATGTAAATGATATGCGTGCGGCCCGTGAGACTTGCACTTGGACCATAGTGCGGCCCAGTGGAAAAAAAGGTTGAGAACCACTGGCTTAAAGGGATAGTTCACCCAGAAATGAAAATTCTGTCATTAATTACTCA
>NW_015659477.1:0-1044 GCF_001515625.1 Sinocyclocheilus rhinocerous | reverse complement strand
GCTGCGATCCCATCCGCGCCGTCTATTCCTCTAATGAAGACCCACTTCGGTGGTGGTGCGGGATGTCCAGGCACTTTCTGAAACTCTATCGGCTTGCTTTTCGTTATCTCTGCGTGCCTGCGACTTCAGTTCCTGCCGAGCGCGTTTTTTCAAATGCAGGAATGTTATTGTTAATCGCCTCAGGTACCGTCTTTCACCAGACCACGTTGATATTTTCACTGAACAAATAACGCATGGTCTGAGTAAGTAAAATGGGCATTGTTGCATTGTTTTGTTTTTAGACAATATAGCCTACACGAAGTATGTTTTTAAAAGCCGTTTTAATGCTATTTCTTGATAAACCTTCCTATTGTTTTTGACTTGTTTTAATATGTTGGCTAACGTTATATGAAGATTAAGAATTCTGGCTATTGATTGATTTTCCATTGTTCTGCATTTCCCCAGCTGATTTGAATAAATAAGCTATGCTTTGACCGACGTTGAGTGTATGCTCTTCTTGTTTTATTTCTTTTTAACAACCACCTAAAATGAAATGATGATAAGGCAAGGCAAGTGTGCGGCAAGCGGAATTCATTGAGGGATTTGACAGTGTGATTCATAGATTAAGTATTTCAAATATAGGCTATGCTACACGCACGACACCACTGCATTCCTGAGACCAGTAGTTGTCCCTGTACTTGCCAATAGTATGCATGGCTCTTTTTTAGAGGGAGAAACTTTCATTTGCAAATATTTGCAGTCAACAATGTTTTTCACATTAGGGCATTTAATTTCAACACGCCCAAATTTAAAATATTCAGTGGGATCAAACACTACACCATTAGGGGATGCACCAAGCCAGGGAGCATCAGGACGGATGATTAGGCCACAGGGTGAGTAGTTAACAGTTGTCAACTTGCTGTATTCCACTGTTACCTCTGACTCCATTTCAGCACCTCGTCTCTTTTCTGCTGTTTGCTGGCTTCCCCTGATGATGCGCTCTGCGAGGGACTCAGCAGCGCTCAGGCCTCTGACATGGCACACCTCCCGAAACATGGAGGCTGT
>NW_015659476.1:2581-2662 GCF_001515625.1 Sinocyclocheilus rhinocerous | reverse complement strand
ATATTTATTAGCAGTAGTAGCATTGAGACTTAAGACTGCTAAATACTAATATATTCTGACAGTAGAACGTTAAACTAAACT
>NW_015659476.1:262-2249 GCF_001515625.1 Sinocyclocheilus rhinocerous | reverse complement strand
GCAGATTTATAGTATTACTATAGCATTTCACCTGAGCATTGCGAATTGCGCGTATGGCCATGATAAGTGCTGAATGAATGACAGGATTTCTGTTGTAACATCGCGCAAGGTAAATAAGGGTGACATCTAGTGGAGAAGACTAATGATAAGATTCACGTTAATCAGATCTTGTTTTAAATGTGTGCTGAAATAAATACTGGAAAAGATCGATTTGTGGCTTTTGAGAATCGATATCGAATCGACGTCATTTAAAAAATGATTAATCGGAAAATCGATGTGTGTGGGTAAGTGTGACGTGAGCATGGGGGCCTGGGCTTTGCACTGGGCTGGTTCCACGCTGCACGTCATGCTTTTTTAATGCATCTCAAACTAGTTGACACACGTATACATCTATAACAAAAATATATATATATATTTATATATATAAGGTAAGCATGGCATGTATGTAGCGGCCAGGGGTGGGACTTTGGTCCCTGTGCCCCACAGCACCTCTCCTTGATGGCCCGTCGTAGGGTGACATGGGTGGGGGCCCAACTTATGCTGTGCTCATGGAGGGCCCAGAGGCAGCCTTACAATATCTCACTATTTATAGCTTTATTATTATTATTATTATTATTATTGTTGTTGTTGGAGCCGTTATCATTACTACTACTACCATTATTATTATTATTACTATTTGTCCTCTTTCTGATCCTCCAACCTCCCCCCGGTTCCTGATGAATGAGTTTATTGTTAATATACTATATAATAACATTTCTGATAAATTTAGTTCATTATTATTATTATTATTAATTTATTTAATTAATTGTTATTTATTTTTTATTATTAATATTTTTATTTTTTTATTATTATTATTGTTATTACTATTACTATTATGATGGAAGATGGCACCAGTGTCATAGACCTTGACCTTGATTCAGTAGTCAGGAAAATGGCGCCAGTGTCGGCATGCCGTCTGCTGCTCTCTTGTTTGATAGTCTGGTTGCTTGAAAGATGTTGTGCCCTTGTGGTTTATGATCGCCAGACTCTTTTGGACATTCGATCAACATTTTTTAGCTTTCACAAATCAGATGTGGAGTGTGTTTTTAATAAACCGCATGGACGTTTTACAACGGACATTCCGGAGTGCATTCGCTGCTGGCCCCTTAACAACCCACGGAGGAAGCGCAGGAGAAAGCGCGGGATCGGCCGCTATCTCCGGAGAACTGGAGCGGCTCCTCGTATGCTGCGTCCGCTGTGCAGAGTGTCACTCTCCCCTGGCGCTGTCCCTCCACCCAATATGCTTTTAATCAATGCTCGTTCAGTGGTGAACAAGACCTTTCTGCTGAATGACTTCTTCTCTTCACATAATTTGGATTTTATGTTTATAACTGAATCATGGACTAAGGATGGCGATCTTACCCCTTTCTCTGAATTGGTTCCGGTTGACTGCACATTTTTAAACTCCCATCGCCAAAATGGACGAGGGGTTTAGAAAAAATAAAAATGCAATTTATACCGAGATATATTTTACAAAATAACTCATGGAATGAATGCTATAGTTTTATTTTTCAGTTCCTTAAAATAACTAATTTGTGGGAGAGAATTTAAAAAGAAAAAAAGGAAAAGAAAAAAAAAATTGGGAAGGAAGTCAATTTTTGATCCACACTCCATTCCAGTTGGTGGCGGAAATACACCATTTTGTTGTTTGTCAACCGCCAATAAAATTGGCGAAGAAGAAGAAGAATGGACGAAGAGCACTATATTGTTCAACATAATGGTAAATGATATTTTTAATACAGTTGGACCAGGGATTGGAAAGTCTTTATATGCAGACGATGGTGCTTTATGGAAAAGAGGTAGAAATTTGTCGTATGTAGAAGAAAGCATGCAAAATGCTATTAAAGAAGTTGAAATGTGGGCAAGTAATTGGGGATTTCGAATATCAGTGGAAAAAACTAAAATAATATGTTTTTCAAAAAAGAAGAAAACACCAGTTGTTAAGTTA
>NW_015659476.1:0-251 GCF_001515625.1 Sinocyclocheilus rhinocerous | reverse complement strand
CTTCCTAGTCGTTCTCGTGACTCTACTAAAGTGACATCTCTGTCTCGGGTTTATTCAGTGTAGTTCAGTGTAAATTTTAATCAATGCTTTGCTAAGTCTTGCTCTCATTTACTCCGTTATCGGACTTGGATGCAGAAGAACATCTGAGTCTGTTAAACAGTGCTTGGCTTAATGTAATGAATGTGACTCCTCCTTTAAAGCCTCTTAAGCACAAACCTAAATCTGAATTGTGGCATACTGCTGAAACTCGG
>NW_015659475.1:418-532 GCF_001515625.1 Sinocyclocheilus rhinocerous | reverse complement strand
AGGGGCTCAAAAAACGAAAAACTTTAAATACAAACAACATAAAAAGCATGACTTAGTAAATTCCCCAGCTATCAGGTTATTTTACTAAAACTGATGGTGGAGAGTTGCTGGAAC
>NW_015659475.1:0-207 GCF_001515625.1 Sinocyclocheilus rhinocerous | reverse complement strand
AATCGTTGATTGAAGCGCGTCATGATGTAGTCTAAGCTTATCATTTCAAGGCGTTTTAAGCAGGTTTTAAAACAAATGGTTTATACTGTTCATGGACATTACGCTGCGGGGCAGAATTCATTCTGGTAAATGTGTGCGTTAAAACTGTTTCTACCTGATACACTGCTCGTATTACTGACTAAACTTTCGCTCCTTGTGCTTAAACGG
>NW_015659474.1:401-512 GCF_001515625.1 Sinocyclocheilus rhinocerous | reverse complement strand
CGGTCAAAATTTACAGCAGGGCATGCAAATTCGGTTTGTTTTTGGGCAGACCGAAACTGCACACAGGCTGAATGTAAATATAAGTCTCTGTAAATCCACTCGCTGACAGCA
>NW_015659474.1:0-324 GCF_001515625.1 Sinocyclocheilus rhinocerous | reverse complement strand
AACCTCCGTGGACAAAGCAGTATTGCGATTAAGAACACTTCCTTTAGGTATTACATGGAGCGAAGATGAAAACAAAATGCCATCGAATCGTTTCTGAAGACTGTCAGAACCTTCAGAGAGAGGTACATTCATATAATTAATTCATTCATATAGTCATTTGTAAAATTCCCTTAGCCCTCTTTTAAAACCTTTCCGCCCTGTTTTCACTCAAAACGAAACTACTCTGCGTGCTGTGCGCACGTGAGACTGTTACTTAAAACTGAACGAGTTGTTCAAACCGCGGTAATCTAATACAGTTTTAATGATAATTAAAAGATGAAATGG
>NW_015659473.1:421-553 GCF_001515625.1 Sinocyclocheilus rhinocerous | reverse complement strand
GGAAGCCCCTCAGGGCGACCCAGATACAGTAGACCAGTCAGGGTATCATGAAAGCGTAACCCCAGCCCGGACGTCCAGGAATTTTTTGCAGTGATGCGCCGGGGGCCTGATGACCAAGAAGGCTCCCGCAGA
>NW_015659473.1:0-134 GCF_001515625.1 Sinocyclocheilus rhinocerous | reverse complement strand
ACATATATATATTTATATATACATATATTTAGACATGGATCGTACTCACCCACCATGGTCCCCGCGTCGGAGCTCTGTCCGAAAAAGCGTCTAGACCGGACCATCAGTAAGATGGTCACTATGAAGCCATAGAA
>NW_015659472.1:0-444 GCF_001515625.1 Sinocyclocheilus rhinocerous | reverse complement strand
CTCAAAACACTGCCCTTAAGGGGCAGTGAGCTCCCTTCTGGGTCACACATTTGGTCCGTGATGCTCGCGGTCAGAGCGCACTCTCTGACTCGGGAAGACAGACCCCAAAGCTTTTCCCGACCCACCATTTCAACAACGTATTATACTACTTCGACTTACATATTTCCAGTCACAGCAATTTACTTGTCACCTCCTTGTAGTTGGATGTGCTCCTTTATATATCTTTCCGCTTCTATGTGGTCAGTAAAACTCTGCTTTTTTCCCTTCCAAGTAAACTTCAGAGTGGCTGGATGAACCAGGGTATGTCGAACTTCACGGTCCCAGAGTAACTTCTTCGCTGCGGAGAATTTTTTCCTCATCATTGCTCTCTCTCTCGACATATCTTCGAAGATGGAAAGTCTGCATTCCTCCCATTCAAATCCCCTACTCTTTTTCGCTGCTGCC
>NW_015659471.1:0-597 GCF_001515625.1 Sinocyclocheilus rhinocerous | reverse complement strand
CAAACAAAATTAAACAGGATTTTATCAACTGATTTACAAATGTTGGTGTCCACATATAGAGAGATGCCCTCCGCCTTAGCAAGCAGTACTCTGCATGTCAAGGTCAAGTCTCTCTGCAACCATGCATTGAATCTTCTTTGGGCTTTTAATATAACCGGGTCAAAATTCAAGGTACATCTTTTATCTCGATCTTTAGTTATCACAATGCCTAAATATGTCATTTCAGATTTAACTGGAATATTATAAATGATGGGTGCTGTACAGTCTTTAATAGGCATTAATTCACATTTGCCTATGTTTAGATTAAGACCCGAAGCTTCAGAGAAAAGTTTTATATAATTAATTGCTATAGGGATTTGGGAAGCATCTCTTAAAAATAAGGTGGTGTCATCTGCTAATTGACTAATACAAATTTCTCGATCCGCTATATGGATACCCTGAATACCACTTTCACATACAAATGTTGCCAGTAGCTGCACACAAAGAAGAAATAAATTGGGAGAAACGGGACACCCTTGTCTCACTCCTCTGGATAAACTAAACCTGGGTGACGTGCCATTCTTTAATTTAATCGAAGCACTTCCATTATTGTAAAGG
>NW_015659470.1:0-537 GCF_001515625.1 Sinocyclocheilus rhinocerous | reverse complement strand
ATTGTTTTGTACACTGTAATGGATTATAAGATGTAACTAACAAACCGGTAAGATTTTATAACATTTTCATCTTAAATCAGTATCTTTTATCGCGTTAATTATATGTTGAAATGCTTTATCTTAAATCAATATCTTTTATCGTGTTAATTATTTATGTGTTGAAATGTTGTGTAATAAGTGAAGGAAGAATGACTGGAGGATGCAAGAGAAAGAAGTGGGTATTTAGGATGTTGAGTGTCAGGAATGAAGTGGAAGTGGGAAACCTAATCTAGAGCTTGTGGAAAAAAGGTCTCAAAGACATCTTGGTCCCCTTGATCGCCCATCATGTAAGTCCTGGGTCCTCTGTCATCAGTGACGAGTGGCGTGCCCACTGCATACCGTCGGTTCTAGGGTCTGATCATCATACTGTTAACCACAGCAAGTGGTATGTACAGTAGACCCACATTCAGGTGCACACACCCAGCATATTGAAAGAGTCTGGAGAACATACACGGAGCAGATCTGGAGGCTTAGGAGGAACCGGACTGAAAGCTTGCT
>NW_015659469.1:0-502 GCF_001515625.1 Sinocyclocheilus rhinocerous | reverse complement strand
GCATCTCGGTCTAAAATTCTGCCAACAGTTTGTATGTCAGATACGTTGTGCTCCTTGTAACCAAACCAAACATTTTTTTTTTTTTCTAAAGGTCACAATTTCCCTTTAAAGTTTGCAGTCTGCATGTACAAGGCGAAAAAAGGCAGAGTGCAAAATAAGAAAAGCCTTTCAAGTCATAACCCGTACCGTGAACAACTTACTTTCCTAGACAAACAAGATGAACAGTACATTATGCATTCAAAGATCTATTCATTTGACTCCACATGCTTCTCCTTATCTGCGCTTTCTCCAACATTGGAACTGGCATACAAACAGTAACCTCTTCCTTTTGCAGATCATTTTCCTTATCTAGTAATGCGTGAAGCGAATTGGACCGCAGATACTACAGTGTCAATTGGGCAAATGGCCTTTCAAGCAGAAAGACAAACAGTGGTACAGTAGAGCGCAGTGTGACAGGAGCGGCGTATGAATCAGACTCACCGCGTGAGAACTTACTTCCCTA
>NW_015659468.1:0-1647 GCF_001515625.1 Sinocyclocheilus rhinocerous | reverse complement strand
TAAAATAAGTATCTGTAAAATCACCAACAATCTCCAGAAAGCTGGGGTGATGCTCTGACAATCTACTGTCCGCAGGATACTTTGACATAGAATTACAGAGGCTACACAGCAAGATGCAAACCTCTGATCAGCAGCAATCATAGAAAGGCAAGATTAGAGTTCGCAAAAAAGCACAAAGGTGAGCCAGTAGAGTTTTGGAACAGTTTTATGGACAGTTGAGACAAAGATGATCTATTATCTAAGTGATGGGAAAGCAAGTGTGGAGAAAAAAGGAACTGCAAATGATCCTAAGCATACAACCTCATCTGTAAAGCATGGTGGAGGTGGTGTCATGGCGTGGGCATGCATGGCTGCCTCTGGAACAGGCTCTCTCAACTTTATTAATGACTTAACAAATAATGGTGATAGCAGAATGAATGCAGAAGTGTACAAAAACATCTTGGCTACCAATGTTCAAGAAAATGCCACAAGACTCATTAGAAAGTGCTTCATATTGTAACAGGACAATGACCTCTTAGATTGGCCAAGTCAGTCTCCAGATTTAAATCCTATTGAACATGAATTTCGCCAGCTAAAGAGGAGACTAAAGGTGGAAACTCCCCAAAACAAGCAACAGTTGAAAATGGCTGTATTAAAGGCTGGGAAAAGCATTTCAACGGATGAAACCAAGAGTCTGGTGATGTCTATGGGTGGCAGACTCACTGCTGTGATTGCATGCAAGGGATTCGCAACTAAATATTAGCTTTTAAACTTTTACATTTGCTTTAAGTTCTACTGTCCCAATACTTATGCTCACATCAGATTAGGGAATGAAACTCTAAAAGTGCTGTCCTTTTTATTTGGTAAAACATACATGTGTTGAAACAGCTAATAATAAAATGTGACGTTCTGTAGTTTTGTCTCATATTCATCTTTTAATCATATTTGCAGATGTCTTGACTTCACAGCAGACAAAGCAATTTTGTCATTACTGTTCCAATACTTATGGAGGGCACTGTATATGAAATAAACACTTATTAAATGCTAATTTACTTGTTGAGCATTGTCATAACGTGTCAGCTGAGGATCAGACGTTGTTGATATCTGAAAAGTCTGATTCTTGAACATTAATTTTGGACACCAAGGCAGTACATGGTGATGCCTTGAGTTTGCAATACAACTATCTAATGCAAAAATTACAGATAATACAAGTGAATTCATAGATTAATATTCTGGGCATGTGTGAATTCATTGTAGCACACACAGTGTGTGTAATGTTCAGGTACTGATTCTGCATCATCTTACCAAAGTTAATGGAAATTAACTAACTGTTAATTGTGATTAGAGCCAAATCACAAATCGCATGTCATTGCGATTAGATCCAAATCACAAATCGCATGTGAAAACTACCTGTTGATCATTACAAACACAGACTTCAGACACTTACCTTCTCTGTTCCATCCCCTGCTGCACAGCTGACCACAGCAATCGCCTGTTCTTCTGTCTCAGAACACACCTGCGAAATATGAAAGATATTTATAAACATAGGTTGGCAAGAGATCATCTATACTGATGTATAAGAAATGTGTGAGGACAGTTAAAGGAACCAATACAGTTTACAACGATTCTGCATCATCTTATCAAAGTTAATGGAAATTAACTACCTGT
>NW_015659467.1:0-1475 GCF_001515625.1 Sinocyclocheilus rhinocerous | reverse complement strand
AACCACCATTTCAAATTATTTCCCCTGAGGTGTTTATCCTCAAAAGCTTTTTCATCACAATGACATTAAACATTAAAGAATGTTATCAGTTACTATCGCCATCTTCTTTGACTCAAATAAAGCAACATCTCTGGTGTATGTAAGCATCTACAATGTGTTCATGTGCTAAACATCTTTGTTTCTCCACTTCTGTCATATTTGTTAGATGTAATGCAAACACATTTGAGAACTATGATGTTCCACACTTTTGTTAAGGTTATAGAAAAAAAGTCAAACATGATCTTTACATAGGAATTATCTTTGCACAAAACAAATTGACTAAACATCATTGAATTACGAAATGCAGAAGTGTGTACGGCATTTGGCAAAAGAGAATTTTAGCTATAATGAGCACATGAGACAGAAATCCTTTCTTCTGTTCTATTGTGAATGTGTGAATTGTAAATACTATTTTTCCACCAGAGATAATCGATGAGTCTGTTTACATTTTGTTTTTGCATAGTTTTCAGGTGATGAGTTCTTTCTGATTGTGGTCAAACATGCAGTGCATGTTCATAGGAATTTGTGAACAACTACAGCATAAAAATAATGCCACTACATCTAGACCTCTTGTTCATATAGCTGATGACGATGTTCACATTTTATTTGTCGTACTCGTTTCTGTCAACATTTCCGCTTGACATTACCGTGTAGGCCTACGTGTACTTCCCATTGGTCACAAGCATAAGCATCTACCGAGTGCTAAATATTTTCTGTTTTGTCCACTTTTGGCAGTTTTGCTAGCGAGACTATGTTGCCTTGTTGTAATGTGATCACGATTAAGAACTATAACATTATACTACATCCCTCTTTGAAAAGGTTATAGACATAGATCACAATTAAGAACTATAACATTATACTACATCCCCCTTTGAAAAGGTTATAGACATAGTCGTTTATACAGGAAATATGTTTGCACAACAGAAATATGTATCAGTATAACAAAATACCTAATACTGAAATCCTCTCTTCTAAATACATTGTAAAAGTTTTAATGTTGATTTCGATGACCTACCCCACTAGCTGATACCACTCTATACTTTTTTCATTGTTTTGTTTTTAGATGAAGACTATTCTCAGAGTCTGGTCAATCATGCCGCGAGTGTTTGCAGGAAAATATGAACAAATACATTATAAGATAATTAAAGGAAAGTCCTTCTACAAGAGATTGTTTAAACTGAGATTGTGATGTACTGTAGAGCTTTTTCTGATCTGTCTACAAAGCGGGCGCGAGACACAAGGCCTCGATCTTACTGCTTCTCTGTTACATGTACATCTATTTCATTTAGAACACAAAGTTGTTCATTACAAGTTGAAGATAGTGTGGAAACACTATTTTCTTTGTACATGTCTCTAAAACATGGCTTTAATAAATGAATCACATTTGCTTCAAGCGAGAGCGACGATTCAGACCGTTATTCAGTCTTTGTGTTTTA
>NW_015659466.1:0-285 GCF_001515625.1 Sinocyclocheilus rhinocerous | reverse complement strand
ACACTGAAAATGGTCTTTCTACATTGCAAAAAAATTTAATTATATGTTAGAAAAATGCTTCATATGGGCAAGCTTTACTCATAACTTTGCATAAACCAACTTTCTCTCAATGGGTAAGAAGCTTTCCAGCATATGTGGGCTTAATTTGTCTTCTTTTGCTCAGAAGCACTAAAACAGCATTGGTGCTGATAGAAGCCCTAAACTAAGCAGGCTGTGCATTGAAGCACTAATATGACTTGATGTGTCTAGAACTTGTAATACCATGAAAAGGCTCTTTCTACATTG
>NW_015659465.1:0-489 GCF_001515625.1 Sinocyclocheilus rhinocerous | reverse complement strand
TCACCTTCACCTTCAGCTTTCTCAGCAAGGCAGTTTGGGGTCGTTGTCATGTTGGAAAACTGCCGTTCGGCCCATTTTCTCAAGGGAGGGCATCATGTTCTGCTTCAGAATGTCACAGTACATGCTGGAATCCATGTTTCCCTCAATGAACCGCAGCTCCCCAGTACCAGCAGCACTCATGCAGCCCCAGACCATGATGCTACCACCACCATGCTTGACTGTAGGCAAGACACAATTTCCTTGGTACTCCTCACCAGGGCGTCGCCACACATGCTGGACACCATCTGAGCCAAACAAGTTTATCTTAGTCTCATCAGACCACAGGACATGGTTCCAGTAATTCATGCTCTTGGACAGGTTGTCTTCAGCAAACTGTTTGCGGGCTTTCTTGTGAGCCAGCTTTAGAAGAGGCTTCCTTCTGGGACGACAGCCATGCAAACCATGCGACTTGTTGCAGTGTGCGGCGTATGGTTTGAGCACTGACAAGCT
>NW_015659464.1:0-520 GCF_001515625.1 Sinocyclocheilus rhinocerous | reverse complement strand
AAAATCTGTCTTTCTGCATTGCAAATAACATTTCATTTCACATGCCAGAAACATCTTTCATGAGGGCAAGCTTTAGTCTTAACATGTCAAAAACCAACTTTCTGTAACAGAGAAAGAAGGTTTCATATGAGGGAGGGCACTTTCTGTAACAGAGAAAGAAGGTTTTCAGCATATGAGGGCTTGCATTCTCTTCATTTGCTTAGTTGCACTAACATAGTGTTACTGTTCAGAGGAGCACTAAATTAAGCTTCTTGGGCTTAGAAGCTCTAACATAACTTCATGAGCAAAAAAGTCCTAATACAAAAAAATCTGTCTTTCTGCATTGCAAAAAACGTTTCATTTCACTTGTTAGAAATATCTTTAATATTGTCAAGCTTTAGTCTTAACATTGCATAAACCAATTTTCAGTAACAGAGAAAGAAGGTTTTCAGCATATGAGGGCTTGCATTCTCTTCATTTCCTTAGTTGCACTAATATAGTGTTACTGTTCACAGAAGAAGTAAACTAGGCTTCTTGTGCT
>NW_015659463.1:843642-849897 GCF_001515625.1 Sinocyclocheilus rhinocerous | reverse complement strand
CTAGTTGGACACAGAGCTGGAAGGAGGAGTTCAAAGTTCACAAAATCCACCTTCTCACCTCTAAACCAGAGCTTCTGCTTCAGCCACGGGTGAGTTTGAGTCACTAAACTTCATGCACTGACTCAATGATTTGTGTGGATGAAGACAAAGTCAGTTCAAACACACATATTCATGATGGAAACTGCTGGAAGAATCAGGCCAAAGGTTTTTGCTGGTCTAACAGCTCTAAACTACTTGGTCTGATACCAAGAGAAAAGCAGATCTTCTTGGTTGTAAGAAAAACAGATCCACTGGACTACAGTAGTTATGTCAGCAATGCCACCAGTTTCGTTCTTATAATTTACTTGTAAATAAATGCATATGTGTAAAATATAGGTTAAAATGTAAACGTAAGTTTCCAAAATCCATCATATTGAAACATGAAATTTAAATAACTTTTTTTGTTTGTTTGCAGTGGGATATTCCTCCATTGTTGTGGCTTCTGTACAGATGTTTTATGCTGCTCTACACCTTCAGCTGGTTTATCTACACAGCTCTTCTCTTCAACACACCTAAATTCCTCATTTTTCTCAGCCATATCTCATACTGTCTTATGGCTATCTACTGTCTGGTTTCTCTTTGTAATCTGGCCTGGGCTTTCCTGGAAATCAGCTGCTGCTCTCACAGAATGAAAAGAGGTAAAATTGTTGTGCAGTGTGTTGCTGATCACAGATACCACTGATTGCCACACAGATCCCACACAGTGACTTTATAAATTATTCTAAGTCATGCTTAAAAACCATTTAAGTCATACTTATGCTATTGCATTATAAGAGCAAAAAAACAAAAAAGTCTTAAGAGAAGTACAAACTGAGTTTTCACAGAAGTCAGTATTGTTTTGCATTGTGTTTTCCAGCAAATATATTTATGAATTTAATGAGTTATAGTTGTATTTCAAATATAAATGCATTACTGTATGCATGTATGTGTTTGTTTGTTTGTTTAGTTAGTTATATGAACAGAATTTGAGCTCAACAGAAAAAGTCCTTATTGTTGAACTCTGATTAGATTGCAATATAAAACATCAAGCATTATCTGTTCTCATGTGCTGCAGGAGCTTTTCTCAAAAGGAACAGCACTATTTTGACTTTCATTTAACCAATGTTGCAGTAAAATCTTTTGCTGCAGTTTATACATATGCCATTGAAATGTTCTTTTTTCCACCAAGGCTGCATTTATTTGATCAACAATACAGTAATATTGTGAAATATTATTACAATATTATTACTGTTTTCTCTTTGAATATTTTGTAAAATCTAATTTATTTCTGTGATGCAAAGCTGAATTTTCAGCATCATTACTCCAGTCTTCAGTGTCACATGATCCTTCAGAAATCATTCTAATATGCTGATTTGCTGCTCAAGAAACATTTCTTATTACGATCAATGTTGAAAACAGTTGTGCTGCTTCATATTTTTGAAGAAACTGATAAATTAAGAATTCTTTGATGAGTAGATAGAACAGCATTTATTTGAAATAGAAATCTTTTGTAACATTGTAAATGTTTTAATGTCACTTGATCAGTGTAATGCATCCTTGCTAAAAGTATTAATTTCTATCATTGATAAAAATTAGGAATTAAAAAAAGAGGCCTATACATGTGTTTCATGCAGTCCTTTCCTCCACTAGGTGTCAGTAGTGAATGTGAGAGCCTCCTTTCTCTCCCCGCTGCTCTCTGTCTGCAGTGGTTCCTGCATTCTGTGATGGGCTGTTGTTCATTAACCGTCTCCTTTCTATACTGGACCATAATTCACCCCTTTGACCAGCACTCCTTCACAGCCTTCAACATCAACATCCATGTTATCAACAGCATCCAGACCGCTGTGGATCTGTTGTTGTCCTCCACACCAGTTCATCTCACCCACTTCTACGCTGTGCTGGCCGGAGCCCTTTATGTCATATTTGCTGTTGTTTATTGGCTAATGGGTGGCACCAACTTGTTTGGTCAACCCTACATCTACAGCATTCTTGATTTCAGTGGGCGCCCCTTAGTGGCAACACTTTGCATTCTGGGAGTTTGTCAGTCTGCTTTGTTTACCATCCTGCCACTTTGTGCTGTGGAACCTGCACTTACTGAGGGAGTGGATGGTGAGCAGGGAGGAATCGAGGAGAATTGCTTTAAGGAGAGAGGTTTGGTGGTGGCTGAAGGTGTTTGGAGGAATAACCTTTGACCTTGTGCCTTCACTGGATCCAGCTGCCTCTGTGTTTGAGACGAGCAGGAGGACAGCCGTGATGGAGGACCAGCAGTCTCAATCACTCACTCTTGTTTGAAGCAGTTTCTGGTCTGTCTGAAGATTATTCTGATGCTAATAATATTTTCCAATCGCTTGCAAAGCTTAATCATAAACTCTTTGGGCTTGACTCTGTTTGCTCCAAATGTTGTTGGTCTGAAATGCCCTAAAACAGTTTTCAGAAAAATCAACCCACACTGTGCAAAAAAATAAAAAGTATATACAGGTGCATCTCAATAAATTAGAATGTCGTCGAAAAGTTAATTTATTTCAGTAATTCAACTCAAATTGTGAAACTCGTGTATTAAATAAATTCAATGCACACAGGCCACCACACACAGACGTGTCAAGGAATTTGGCTACAGTTGTTGTATTCCTCTTGTTAAACCACTCCTGAACCACAGACAACGTCAGATGCGTCTTACCTGGGCCAAGAATTACTGAAATAAATGAACTTTTCCACGACATTCTAATTTATTGAGATGCACCTGTATATATATATAAAAAAAAAATCAGAAATTGACAGTAAAAAATGGCACACTCTGATTTAATAACATTTTACAATTACATCTATCTAAAACCGTCGCTTTAGAATTGCAACTTTTTTTTATCATATAAAAGGGAATTTACCATTAACCAATTAACAGGTTTTACCTTAGAAATTTAGTCTTTTACCGCTAAAATTACTTTTTCTTTCTTTCTTTCTTTCTTTCTTTCTTTGCAATGGTTTACTTGTTCTTGTCACTGTATAAACTGGGACAGATCTATATTGTACACAATTTATGTACAGATAAATCTTTTTTTTTTTTTTTCATTTTTCAGATGATGTGACCTAGTTTTTCATAATTGCAGCAACAATCTAATGTACCAACCTGGGATTGGTAGAGGGTATATCTGGAGATACCTTTCTCAGGCCTAGATCAGAAAAGATCTCTGTGATGAGACTGGAAAATATGTGAAAGAAATGTATTATTCAAAGGTTTAATGATGTGAAATCCAGGAGCTCAAGCTAAGAGTTAAGTTGATGCAATAAACATGTCAAGCACTAGAGGTCAGCAGTGTACTCTAAAATATCATTTAAGATAAAAATATAATTCCACATATACACACTCCTGCTTATATGTGAGCTGACATCAAAATGCATTTAGTGTCTGATATACAGGAGGATTCAAAATATGGGGAAAATCTCGGATTAAAAATGAAATTTTAAACGAAGACATTTTGAGTAGACATATTAAGATTTTTCTTATTTGCCTGAAATTGTTTAGTTTTTTTTTTTTTTTATAGAATTAGAAAAATTCAAAATGTAAGCATTTTGTGGTATTTTTTGCCCCAATATATATTTAATTGGACTTAATAACCAGAATTGTTGTCAGAGACATGAAGAAGTAATGTGCTATTCATAATCCATTTTTAAAACACATTTTTCATTTAATATTTTGATATTTTGCAGTTATTTAGCATTGTTTTGCATTTGTATTTTGCAAGAAAATCAACATATTTTACTATTATACTATTGAGTACATAAATTCTTATTAATGTCAATTAAATTACTTGAGTGTGCTTAATAATTGTCTTGAAAATAATAATAACAATAACAATAATAATAAACTAAATAGTTATTAATAGTTTTAAATATAATGAATTATTTCATGGTATGATTCTGGGCTGAAATGTGACACTCAGTTTTTTATTTAAGATTGTTAAGTTACTCAGTCTCACAGTCAGAGCAGTTAAAGCAGCAGTGTTGGACTTTGGCCTGTGGTCTCCCGTCGTCTCGTCTGGTGTCTTTCAGAGAAAGAGGATCGTGTTCCCGCTGTATTGTCGTCGAGTGGGAGTGTGTCAGTGCTGTTTGCCCTTCAGCACTGGTACAATAACACTCATGCTTGGTTGAGAGGGGTCGTGGCAGCGGCACACAACAGCCTTTAGCCTGAGTCCCTCTAGTTGTTTTTGGTCTCTCATCTCTGCCATCATCATGACCCCTGCTGAATCAAAGCTTTCAATATCCGTCTGTGTGATTCAGAGCTGAGTCAGAGCGCTGAAGCAATGCCACTGAGATGCTAGTGTTTGCTATGTGTGTGTTTGTGTTTGCTTTTATGATTCATTCTAGCTCAAAATTTCTCAAATTTGTGCCTTTGGGTATTTTATAACTTCCTGGCCTCAAATGAAAAAAAAAATTGAGCCATAACTTGAAGGAGTGTAGAGTTTTAATTTTTAATAACTACAAATTTGTATCTGTATCTGTGTGTGTGTGTGTGTGTGTGTGTGTTTATATTCCATAAAGGTTCATAAATTCATCGATTTCCTTTTGCACACAAAATAATTTGACAGGTTTGGTTCCTGATGTTCCCTGCATCTATAGTTTAGTCAACTCGGTTTCTCTTGGGTTCTGTAACAAAATGCTTGTCTTGACTTATGTACTTACAAATTCACACACACTTCCCTTGTGTTTTGTATTGGAACACTGTATCCCACCACATCTAAACAGATAATTGATGACATTCTGGAACTTTCTCACATGGCATTTACTTGGAGCAGGTTTATCAGTCCGGGTTTGTTTTCCAGTGTGAAGAGAGTCTCTTTGAGAGCATTGATCTGATCTGTGGACCCACACGACCATGGTCTGTGTACATGTGAGTTTGTTTTCGAGAGGTTAACTCTTTAGGAAAGTGTCTAATACCGGTTCTGTTTGGTTCTACTTGGTGTAGACTATCTTGTTGTTGCAACTTTTTTTGTTTTCTCTCTGTTTGGATTTCTTAGAATCGTCACTGATGATGCGACAAGGCTTGTTCTAATAGTTCATATCCACTGTATGGATGCCCAGCTCTACTATATACTACAGAGAGAGTCTCAAATTGAGCATTGTTCCAAATCAAAATCAAATCTGGATCCGATTACACTTTTGTGAAGGCCTAGGAAAATTAGGAGGAATTTAAGTGTTCTTACTGTGTTTAGGTTTGTCGGTTTGATTTTTTTCAGAGGTGTATTTTCTCACTTTCTGAACCGACCTAGAAATACTCCAGCTTTCCACGAATCATATCGCTTAGTTTTCCAGTGGCTTCCATTTGTTCCTATTGTACAGTGCATCGATCTGGAAAGTATTCGCAGCGCTTCACGTTTTCCACATTTTGTTACGTTACAGCCTTATTTCAAAATGGATTAAATTCATTATTTTCCTCAATTCTTCAAACGATACCCCATAATTACAACGTGAAAGAAGTTTGTTTGAGATCTTTGCAAATTTAAAAAACAAAAAAATCACATGTGCATAAGTATTCACAGCCTTTGCTCGATACTTCGTTGAAGCACCTTTGGCACCAATTACAGGCTCAAATCTTGGGTTTGATGCGACAAGCTTTGATCATCATCATTTGGCAGTTATCTGCCATTCTTCTCCTTGCTTCTTCACCTCTCAAGTTCTGTCAGGTTGGCTGGGGGCAGACGCACATTTTAATTTTTCTCCAGAATTATTTGATTGGGTTCAAGCTCATGCTCTGGCTGGGCCACTCAAGGACATTCACAGAGTTGTCTATAATTGACTCTTGCTGTGTGCTTAGGGTCATTGTCCTGTTGGAAGGTGAACCTTCTGCCCAGTCTGAGGTTCTGAATGTTCTGGACTAGGTTTTCATTAAGGTTATCTCAATATTTTGGTGCATTGAGCTTTTCTTCTACTCTGATGAGTCCCTCAGTCCCTGCCGCTGAAAAACAGCCCCACAGCATGAGGCTGCTACCAGCACACCTTACTTTTGGGATGGTAATCTGCAGATGATGAGCAGTGCCTAGTTTCCTTCAAACATAATGCCTGGAATTGAGGTTCATCAAAGAATCTTGTTTCTCAGTCTGAGGGTCCTTTAGGTGCTTTTTTCAAATTCCAAGTGTGTTTTCATGTGTCTACACCGAGGAGAGGATTGAGTTTGGCCACACCACCATAAAGCGCAGATTGGTGGAGTGTTGCAGTGATGTTTGTCCTTCTGTAGGTTTCTCC
>NW_015659463.1:841792-842577 GCF_001515625.1 Sinocyclocheilus rhinocerous | reverse complement strand
TTTGGAATTGAGGTTCATCAGACCAGATAATACCGTTTCTCACAGTCTGAGGGTCCTTTAGGTGCTTTTTTGCAAATTCCAAGTGTGTTTTCATGTGTCTTCACTGAGGAGAGGATTGAGTTTGGCCACACCGCCATAAAGCCCAGATCGGTGGAGTGTTGCAGTGATGTTTGTCCTTCTCTAGGTTTCTCCCATCTGCACATATAATCATGGAGCTCAGCTAGAGTGACCATCGGGTTCTTGGTCACCAGTCTAGACAAGGCCCTTCTCCATCAATTGCTCAGTTTGGCCAGGAGGCCAGCTCTGAGTCTTGGTTGTTTCAAACTTCTTCCATTAAGGTTATCAGAGACTACATGCTTCTATGAACCTTCAATGCTGCAGACATTTTTCTGTACCCTTCCCCAGATCTGTGCCTTGATACAATCCTGTCTTGGCGGTTGGGTGCACCTGAGCTCAATTTTGAGTGTCATGGCAAAGGCTGTGATTTTTTTCATTTTTTATTTTTAATAAATTTGCAAAGATTTTAAACAAACTTCTTTCACATTGTCATTATGGAGTATTGTTTTTAGAATTTTGAGGAAAATAATGAATTTAATCCATTTTGGAATAAGTCTGTAACATAACAAAATGTGGAAAAAGTGAAGTGCTGCGAATAATTTCCGGATGCACTGTAAATCATCCTGTTGGAGTCTGCTAGAGATTCAGGTCTCTTCACTGACAGTGTTGTGATATGGATGGTATAGTTACATGTTTCTATAAAATACTGTATATAGTTCCAGTCCAGG
>NW_015659463.1:788561-841594 GCF_001515625.1 Sinocyclocheilus rhinocerous | reverse complement strand
ACCTACCTGTATGGATTTCTTTCAGCTGAACACAAAAGAAGATATTCTGAGTACCAAATAGCTGACGGTAGCCATTAACTTCCATAGTATTTTTTTCCATAATATGTAAGTCAATGGCTACCATCAGCTGCTTTTCTATATTTTTAAGCAGTCTTTTCATAGTTGAAGTTGCATTACAGTTTTATGAAAATATAATTTTTCATATAAGAACATGCACAGATGACCAATTCAAATGACTTTTTTTTCTGTTGTATTTTAACAAATGTGGCATCACTCTTAAAAATAAGAAAAAACAGTGGTTCTTTTTAGAACTGTTAACTGAAAGGTTCTCTAGGAAGCCAAAATGGTTCTATGGAATCCAAACCCAAAGAGTTTAGTGGATAATGATTAGTTCTGACAATTTAAAGGTAGCAGGTTCAAACCCCAGTATGAGTGCTTCATTAACTGAAGACTTGCTGTGTTTTTCTTCTCCACTATCCACTTGAGCAACACACTTCAGCTCTGGCTGCTTCAGAGAAACCTGCACTTTGTGTATTGCATGTTTTCTGATTGGATGGGTGGTGTTGCTTTGTGGTTGCTGTGATGTTCTGGTTCCTAGATATGGCTCGGATCCATCCTTCAATGTGTCTGTAGCACAGACTTTGGGGTGTAAGATACATGCCAAAGTTTAATATTTAGTGTTAGTGGTTTTGAAAAAGCTCCCAGTAGTCCTGAAGTACTTCATGTTGGCTGCTGTTCAGCCCTCATTGGTAAACTCTCGCCAAATTGACTTCTGTCTGGACTCGGCGTTCCTTGGCATTCCCATGCATTCCCATCACTGTGTGAGAGCACCCCGCTGAAGTTCAGCACATTGCTGTTTAATGAAGCATAAGCTGACGAGGGATGCTGATTAACAAATCTAAGATTGTTAGTCCTGAAACCTTGTTTTTCTTTTGGGTTTATAACTGTTGCTGCTGATTAGAGATGCCTGATTGTGTATACACTCATTAATTACATGCCACATATTATACCTTATTTAAAGATTCACTTCATGATTATTCTAGCTCTAATTACACTTTAATTACTCCTGGTGAAGCATCTGGAGTTTTTACAATACTGATGTCACATGAAGTCACAACAAAAATTAAATATATACTATATTTATTTGCTATATTACTGCTATATATACACACATTTGGGTATTGAGCAGATAATAACCATGTGACCCTCTTGCATATGGAAACATTCAGCAGCGTGCTGTTTTACATGCTGGAGACATTATCAGTTTTGGGGATGTTTGGGGATGTTAATAAGTTGTTGTCCAGATTTGTACCATATCACCCAGTCAGGAGTCCATGTGAGTGAACGCCCACTGCGCTCTGCAAACAGTACATTACGGATAAAAGCTGAATAGACAGTTGCGAAAGTAGTTTCTCAATCAAAAGAGAGGATGAGTTGTGTTGGTCAAAAGTCCTGCTGCAAACCTGACAAATCTGATAGACAGATAGATAGATAGATAGATAGATAGAATGTTAAACGATATATAGATAGATAGATAGATAGATAGATAGATAGAATGTTAAACGATAGATAGATAGATAGATAGATAGATAGAATGTTAAACGATAGATAGATAGATAGATAGATGATAGAATGATCAAAAGTTAGATAGATAGAATGAATGAATGAACGAACAAACATGATAGATAGATAGATAGATAGATAGATAGAATGTTAAACGATAGATAGATAGATAGATAGATAGATGGATAGATAGATAGATAGATAGATAGAATGTTAAACGATAGATAGATAGATAGATAGATAGATAGATAGATAGATAGATAGATAGATAGAATGTTAAACGATAGATAGATTAAAATAAACCAGTCACCTAACATTACTTCTCCATGGTTACGCTCAGCGAGGCAGCTGGAAAGGGCAGGTGAAGGACAACATGACACTACATTCAGACAGGATTTGATGCATTTGTTCACTCACAAATCTCCTGATATTAGGCAGACGTGTTCCTCCGGAGATCACTCAGATCAGCACACGTGAACCTGCTGAACCTGACAGCATTCATATGAAGAACTATTAGGTGTCCTGCAGCTTTACTGTGCTGATTGGATTTTACATAAGGTCCGCTTTTGACTAAGAAAAACAATCAACTTGTTGCATCACAGAAAACAAATGTGTTGACATCAAATCACGATTCAAAACAGCACAAATGTACCAGTAGTAAGTTGGAATAAATTGACCGTAACTCAAGAACATCTGCCTGGATCATCTTAAACCATCATCATGTTAAACAGTGACTGAGCTATTTGTTCATAATAATAATTATTTCAAGAAGGACATTTTGTATTTAGTTTTACTAAAGTTCAAATTATATTTGAATTGATAGTTGAATTAATTTAAACAATCAGAACGCTCTCTGCAACACTGATTGTTAGCTGAGAGGCAAAATAGAAGAGTTTCTACTTTTGGGGGAAAAAAAAATACTAGAAATTTACAGGACAAATTACAGGACAAAAACTAGTTAGTAACATAATCCATTATATTACACATTTCATGTAATATAATTAGACTACTTTTTGATTACTTTTAGATTACTTTTGACCTAACTCATTTATCAGATTGATTTAAATAGGATAATCTTGTACCATATTTATATAAAAAATACAAAGAGAATGAAAATATATTCCATTCACTGTTATTATCAAAGCTTGGGGTTCGTGAGTTTAATAAAAGGCTAATAATTAATTAAATCATAAAAATGTAAAATTAAAATAAATCTTTTTGCAATGACAACAATCAAAATGAAAAAAAAGAAAGATATTGTACCTATTTACCCGCATGTCGTGTGACCATGTGAATAATGTGTAATAATGTCATCAAATAACAAGTGACTGTCTGGTCATTTAAAATGTTATATAATCTAGATACAAGTATTTTTGGAATCGGATTCCATGGAATCCAGATTACATATAATCATTTACTACCCAGCACTGTATGTACAGTATCTTATGGGTTCTATTCTGTGAAGTGCTTATCTTTAACAGTTTCAATAAATGTAACATGTGTTGTAAATGAATGCATTCATAAATTGCCTGCTTGCACAATAAGGAAAGAATCCAAACAATGCAACATCATTTGAAGATTGTTCAGTCACATCAAAGAGCTGAATGGTTTCTTCTGGTCAGGGAGAGTCAGGAGGGCACGTTTCCCCTTTAGATTACGAGCAAATGCTCCACGGAAACATTTCATTAAAGTAATTAGTCTGGTTGAGCAGAACTGTACAGTGGTTTTGACAGCGCTGGCAGATGCTAATTTACCGCTCACTGTGACTCACACACATATGCAGAAGCAGTGTGTTGTTTTCTGCGATTGAAAGGCAGCTGCAGTCTTTCATTAGCAGAAAGAGTGAAGAAAACCAAGGAGAATCTAATGAACTGGCATGGCAACCGTCTCATCAGAGGCACTGAACTTGATTGAGTGTTATTGTCAACATGCTAATACAAGCATCATAGTACTATTCTTCAGGCTTAAAGATTTGAACAATCATCTATCCCTATTAAACTTCCGTGTGAAAGACATTATTATATATGTTTAGCAATATTTTGCATTTGCACTATTTTTATATTTCATTTTAGTTTAATTTGTAGTAATTTTATGTGATTTTTAAAAAATATTTTGGTTCTTAAAAATAGTTTTCATTTGTTTTATTTCATTTTTATTTCAATTAACAAAATGTTTTAATAGTTTTAGTTTTAGATTTAGTTAATGATAACCACTCTGTAAGATATTAATGGTACCAAAATGTGTGGCTTGATATTCATATTTAAAGCTTTTATTTTTATACTTTCATTTTAGTTTAGGTTTTAGTAATTTTGTCATGTGCATTTGACACATTTCTTATAGCTTTATAGATTTTTTTTTTTTTTTTTAAATGTAAAAAAAAAAAAATGTTTAAATTTAATTTCAGGTAGTAATTTTTGTACTTAAGCTTAACATTTAAAAATATTTAGTTTAGTTTAAAATGTTCATTTTCTATTTTTATTTCAATTCATCTTAATGTCAATTAATAATTAAAAATGTTTTAGTATTAGTTTAACAACAACACTGATGGCAAGTTGTGCACAATTCAAAAAGTAACATGTTTATATCACAGACAATAAATAATCTTTATGAATTAACAGGTCAGTAACGTTTAGCAGACAGCCAATGGTTTCTCTCCCGTGACGTTCATGCTCTGCTAAATTCAGGCGGCATTCTATGGCACAAATAGCCGGAGTGTTGGTGAGCAGCTGCAGTCGTGAGCTTTATGTAACCTCTGCTAACCCCACACACTCACGTATACACACACACTTCCACATCTATATTTAACCCTAATGGAGACAACGGCACACTAGACATCTGTTGAATGCCAGCAGCTCTTTCACTGCATTGTTAAACGGCTCATCCCTATCTAATGTGAAAATGGACACTTGTTCACAGACACACAGGCGAGGGACCTGTGCCTTTATAGGGGCACGTTGGCAGTAGTTATCAGCTCTGAAGACTCAGTAGAAATATACTTTAGGGTCCGGACTGAATGCTGTGCTGTTTAATAACGGAAAATTACAGTTTTAATAAAAACAGTAACTCAACTTAATTTAAATTATTTTAAATTTTTTATTAATTTAATTTATTTAAAATGTATACATTCTTGTTATTTTAGAAATAATTTTATTTTAAAAATATATTTTATTTTGTTATGTTTTTTTATTTTTATGTTTATGTTTAAATGAAAGTCTCTAAGAATCCAATAAAGCTAGAATAAGATCAACTGTAATATATTTGCTCTTAGACAGGTGGAGGAAACCATTTAAAATAAATAAATAAATATATAAATAAATAAACAAACTATTAAATTATAATATTAAATGAAGGGATTAATTACGCTTACTAATATACAATATTCTTATACAGTATAATTTTTGTATTTGAGTGTGCACAGTTTTCGTTTATAATAGTTTTTTCCAACAGGTTATCAATACATGTCTTCTTCTGGAGCTCTTGGAAGAAGTAGGCGGGGCCACTGAAGGGTCTCGTCGGCTGCCATTGGACGAGACCCACAGAAGGCGGGACCTAAACAACCCCCACTACTCATCCATACAGCCCTTCACTAATTCACTTCATTTTTCAAAGCAGTGAGAGACGCGCTTTGTCTCTATTGTGATCAAACCACACGAGGAGAAGACCTACAGGAACATAAAGCAGCCGAAACACTGGAAACTTAAAGCAAGAACAGCATTTCTCACTTTAGTCGTGAAGATCTTTGAATCCTGGAGCTCACTGACCGGTAAGTAAATACATGTTTATTGGCAAAGTGTGATCTGTTCGTCTTTTAAGTACTTTTAAGAGAAGATGCATAATTAATAAGATCAGAAACGAAAATGAGTGAAACAAAATACTTGAGTTAAATATAATTTATGGGGAAAATGGACTCGTTCTGAATATATCAGTTATTGTTGACGCCAAAAAATACCGTTATACCCTTATACCCTTTCCTTTGTGATGGTTTTAGAGAGCTGGACCGTATTATACATACATACACACACACACACACACACACACATATATATATATATATATATATATATATATGTATATGTAGGCCTATATATAGCCTGTATATTCTGAGTAACATATCTGGTCAAAAAAATGCACGTGACGTCACTGACTCACATACAAAGTATTTTTTTTATTTACTTTGTATGTGAGTCAGTGACGTCACGTGCATTTTTTGACCAGATATGTTACTCAAAAATATATCAAAAACGCAGTTCATACATGCAATGATTTGAATACCCCTCTTCTATGATGAACATGCTTTAAAGTTATTTATTTATTTATTCATTTATTTTTATTCATTATATATTTTTTTCATGGCTTAGGAGTAAAAAAATGTATTAAAAAGGTAAAGTTAATTAAAAAGCTGAAATAAACAAAATAAATAAATAAATGTTAGTAGTTTGGCAATAATAATATTCATGAATAATATTATAAATAATAAAAAATATAAGCATATTATTATTAACTTTATTTATTAATTTATTTTAGTTAAAAAAAAAAAGTAATTTATTGTATTTCTGTCTTCATTATGGCACATTCATTTTAAGGTGCATGTTCTTGTCCCCAGGGGCCACGAAGTGGCTAAACAGATCATTAGAAGACTAATTATCTGTTTCAGGACTGACAACAGTGCTAATAATTAAGGGCAGTTCTATTTATAAATGTTAAAATGAGATGCGTAAATCTTCAGAAGTAGCTTATATTTTCCAGCACTTGTATTTCATATGCCATATCAGCTGCATGTACCTTCTTCTTATTTTAACAGGATGTCTTAGCAAGAGGTCTATCTTTCAGCTTCCTTTCTTCTAGCTGAGTTTAAGAGAGCCTACTTGGGTTTTAGTTCAACTAATATATATATATATATATATATATATGGCATATATCTGAATTCTTTATTCTTGTGGCAGTGTACTGAATATTGGCATGCCAGATGGCCTGTAATGCTGCTTGTCAGCTCTGAATCTCTGGGTTCTCTGGACCTTATTATGGTCAGCAGTCAGGGAACGAGGGGTCAGAGGTGACGGAGAAAGTGGGAAATCAGCATAAGGTACTCAATAAAACTAGAAAAAAAGAAAGATTTGGATGTGTCCCAACATTAGTTTGCTGAGGAATTACACAAGCAGACTAAAACTCAGATTTTGATTTCATGCCATGTTGTAATGGATGGGGCAATACAGTATGACGCACTTTGAAAGTGAATGGACAGTAACGACCAATCGATAGTTTGCATAGTGGCCAATATCTAAAGAGGTGTGACTGTGCAATGAGGCAAACATCTGTTTTTCAGTGAACTTCATTGGGAAACCTTTACAATCAATGACCGTGAGTAAACAAGTATATCCCAGAATTTTCTAGAGACAAATGTGTTACATCAGCTCAATGTGCCTGACCAATCGTGTCCCTTCCTCAAACTTGGTTCTGAATGTAAACATTTGCATCCAGTGAGGTCAGAGCTCCTGGGCTGGTGCTGACAGAGTCCAAGGCCACATATGAGCATATGATTTCGTAGGACGGCAGTCATGTCTGATTTGAGTGAGGTCTTGGAGTTCGTTTAGATTGCTATTATTCTCTCTGTAAACTTGAGCTTGACTTTGCCATGTGACGTTTATATTTGTGCTTTTGAGTCACAAGACTGATCACGTGAACATTTTTGGTGTTTATTTTTATCCTCATTCCATACTAGTGGTTCCCACCATATATCACAACTGTAGCCAGTTGCATTCGTAAGACATTTTACTTTAAAATAATGTGTTGTCTTCTCAAGTGAAACAAGATATTTAAAGAGAAAAAAACAACACACTCAAATCACACTCAGATCATACAAATCAGTGGCTAATTGATATGAAATCTTACAATCTTGTTTGCACATTTTTGTACGATCTGCACTGATGGTTACATTCAGGGGTGGACATTCATGCTTAAAGTTCCCATGAAATCAAATTAAAGTTTTTTATATTAGTATCAATATGTTAGTTTTAAGGTTATCTATAAGGCAGTGTGCTCCAAAACGGTGACAAAATTCGCTTTTAGAAGATATAATATAATTCAAAGCTTGCAGTTCATCACTTCCGCCAAAACGGCTCAACGATTTTTTTGACGTCATATCGTACTTCAGCTTCTCATCAAACTTTCTGTCCAATCAAATGCTCTCTAGAATCCGAAGCGCCCCGCCCCCTACACTATAAAATAGACGCTGAAGCCGCGGCTGAAATCGGTCACTTGTCCACAGAATTAGAATTTTCTGTACAGTGAATGGCACGTAGTGCACTATATAGGGGACAGGGAACGATTCAAACAGTGTAAATATGCTTTACATTGGGGCTAAAGAAGTCTGGTTTCGCGCTGTGTCACGCTAACCACCGCACCGCACACACACTCTGCTCAGGTCCAGAGACACGATAGCACGGAGCGGATCACATGCGCGAGTCGGCGCAGACCACAAAATGTATCGGAGCTATTTGAATTCTACACAGAATGCTATATTTTATAGCAATATGGATGATATTGTGGCTGGCATACCCTGTCAAATGCGGCTTTACGGAGCTCAACGGCTCTGAACGGCTCTAGCCCAAGCTGTGATATAAACAAACGCTATTGGCTATTTTAAAAAGGGGCGGGGCTGCTTGATATGTCCCGCCCCGTCTTCCTGTTTCAGTTAAAATGACGTCAACACATAGAGTAACGCTGCATGTTTCTAAGCATTTCAGGGGACCTTTAACATTTTTTATTCTTCTAAAAATTGTATATTTCCATATAATTCACATTGTACAAATTGAGAAGAAATCACCACCTTATAAAATAATCATGTGAGCTATTTAAGTTGCATGTACAAAAATACCATAGTTTTGCACAATTACAATGAAATATATAACAATTAAATTTGCAGAACCTTTATTAACTGAATAAAAACATATACACATTCTTTATTTAGCATTTTGTAGATGTAGAGTTAAAAAATCTCACTGAATTCTTGCTCCAACCAAAGTACTTCCCAGAAGGACTTGATAGCATAGATAGATAGATCACTTAAACTGATTACATAACTATTAAAAACAAACATAATACAGACAGAGTAAGAACATCACTGATTTTTATCTGTAAAATAAACCTAAGCTGGCAGTTTGGTAAAGAGCAATCATTGTACAGGGCAGGTCCTTCTGACCTCAAACAGGTCAAACATGGTACTAGAATGGTGTTCTGTGAATTATATTGGAGTGAATAATGTAGTATGTGCATATGGTATCATTTAGTGTCAGTAAAGCTACCACAGTATTCATTTGTAAGGGGTTCAGTTAAGTGCCTCGTATGGTTAACACCAGGACTAGCAGGACTTAGTTTGAAGAGCGCTGGATGTGAAAGTGTTGAACCCCAGTTTACCCCCAGCAGCCTCTGGGGCTTTAATGTAAAACGGTGAGCAGGTGGCCTTTTGACGCTCAAATTGACGCTTGAACTTCGGGCTTGCTCATAAAAAGAAGAATGAATGTTTGCTGTCTGCTATTGTAGGTGTGCTGCACTGCAAAGCTGCCATTTGCTTTAGATTGCTTTTTTTATTATGTTTTGAAAGCAAGAGCTGTGATTTGCAGCGACTTTAAAAGAGCAATATTGTGCTGTGTGAAACATTCATCCTTGAATGTTGAGCTACTTTAGTTTAGGACCAGTTTAAAGGTACAGACGCCCTCATTTATTAATTGGAAGCTGATGGAAGGAGGCATTTAGTCTCAGAGTGCCAATTATATGTGATTCACTGTTTGCCAAACAGTTCAACCTGCCTAATTAAATTCAATCAAAATTCAATCCCGTGACGTCACTGTCTGCAGATGTTGACAGCCACACTTGTTACTCAACCATGCACAACTAGTTAAGCATTTTAAATGGGTAAAACCTGTTATCTTTGTCCTGCATGCACACACACTTAAGGTGACTGTCAATCGTCAATGGGAACCAGGTGTGGAAGTTTTGTTGTCGGTCCAGGTCAGAGAATTCGAGACGGGATGAAATAATGTAAAAATAATTGTCTGTGAAATATACTGTATATATATGCCTGTAAAATATATGCCTCACAGCATTATTTTGCTAATCACATATTTGATGCTCTCAATAGTGTTCCTGGGTAGTAATGTGACATTTTTTTCAATATCATGAATTCAGAGATTAAGTAAAAAATGTTTTCCACTGGTCCAAGAGTTGTTATATACGATTTGTATATATTATTTATATATTTTATTATATAAAATAAAATCACACACACATATATAGTTGTGGTGCGGGGAAGTCGTGGCCTAATGGTTAGAGAGTCGGACTCATAACCCATTCACGGTGTGTGTGTGCACTTAGGATGGGTTAAATGCAGAGCACTAATTCTGAGTATGCGTAACCATACTTGGCCACATGTCACGTCACTTTCACTTTTATATATATATATATATATATATACCGTATATATAAAATCTATAAAATAGTTACATACAATGTATATAATGTTTTTAAAAATATGATCTTTTACATAAAAGATTTGATCTTTTACATTATAAAATCAATTCATATATATATGTAAATCATATTATATGATCATATTTATGCAAATTATTATTTTAATTTTAATATAATTTTTTAAGATGTGATCTTTTGAATTTGTAGTAACACACACACACAAATATATATGCACTAAAATGTTTATGAAATAAAAATACATTTATATGCATTTGTTATATATTTTATTATGTAGATTTTATAATATAAATAAAACGTATAAAAATATAAGACCACACTTGTATTGAACAGTGGAACATTCATGGAAAAGAATGTAAGCAACATTTTTGTTTACAGTTATTATAAAAATACATTCTTTCTTATACATTCCTTATCATAAATTCCAGAAACTCCTCTGGGAAAAATCATGATGATGCCTATGGGACCATGTTCAACTCCAGAATGGTTTGAGATGAGTCATATTTGCTCTGCTGTTCAATAGGAAACATCTAAACATGGTCTATTGGCATCAAGAGCTGAGATGTTTTGAAGCAACATGGAACAAACAAACCAGGAGAGTAAAGATCCAGACCCATAACATGAGCGCTGCTGGTGTGGGAAAAAGCATTAGACTAGAGGAACAAATAATAATAAAGTCAGTTTATATTAAATCCATCTCTCCTTGACTCCAGAACCCTCATAAAACAGAGACTTTACAAAAGTCATAGACGACTGTGTACTCGTTGTGCATGAGATATTTGTAAAGGAGACTTAAAATTTGTCTAGCATAGAGGCTGGAGCTCATCTGGTTCTGTTTCTTGACTCTAGTTTGAGGTGTTGGTCAGTGTGACGTCTGTGTTATTGTGAATGTCGATAAGGCAGCAGCACATTGTTGAATGGTCATCAAGGACAGTGCATTGTAGGAAACAGCTGTGAGGGATGATAAAACTGATCGTGACAGATGAGCTTTACACCTGAGTTATCGTATTTCGCTCATCTCACAAGTAGTTAGTCATGGTAGATTAACCCTATGATTGCCTTCTGGTCACTTTGTTACTGCATGTTGCTAATTATTATTATAATGCACTCTTACATGCTCTTTTTCTGACCGTCTACTGACCTTCCTGTGTCTGCAGAAAGACTGTTTGACCTGTATTCCACCTCAAAGTGCCTCACCGAGTTGCTAAATTTATCAGCTCAAATAGATGTCTTTAATGACCTTGGCTGCAACCGGTTTTCTTTACTGGTCAACTCGACATTTAGCAGCGTCAGGGCTGCCAAAAACGTGTATCGCAGGCAGCCTCGGGACTCCATGCCTCTCATACCCTCACATATCATCGTCATGTGAAATTCAAGCTCCTGCCAGAATTCAAACCCCCTCTGGACCCCAAAGAGGAGCTGCTGTTTGTAGTGCCTGATCAAAAGCTTGTCACATTATCCTGTTGATGATGCTGATTATTCAAATAGAGGCATAACTGAATAATACCTCAGTGAGGATAACATGTACATTGAGTTGAGGGTGATCGGGGGTTTATTTGGAAAGGTCTGTTTTGGGACTGTACATTATCCAAATTTTATCTGGGTTTTTAATTGAATGTAATGTTTTTTTTTTTCTCCTGATTTAATGCTAAAATAATAAGAAACTATTTTTAAATTTGATATTTTAGATTTTCTGATTATATATAAAATCAGTTCATATATATACAGTATATATCTATATCATATTATATAAAATATGTTTAAAATGTTTATCTATAATATATTTTAATTTTAATATAATTTTTTAAGATGTGATCTTTTGAATTTTTAGTAACACACACACAAACATATATGCACTAACATGTTTATGAAATAAAAATAAATTTTTATGCATTTGTTATATATTTTATTATGTAGATTTTATAATATAAATACATTTATATTATATCGATAAAAAACTTCAACAAGAAATGTGGGTTTAATGTTTTTAATAAAAAGTCTCTTCTGCTCACCAAGGCTGCATTTATTTGATTAAAAAATACAGTAAAAACTGTAATATTGTGAAATATTATTACAGTTAAAAATAGACATTTTCTATTTGAATATATTTTAAAATGTAATTTATTCTGGTGATGCAATGCTGAATTTTCAGCATCATTACTCTAGTCTTTAGTGTCACATGATCCTTCAGAAATCATTCTAATATGCTGATTTTCTGCTCAAAAACATTTATTAATATTATCGATGTTGAAAACAGTTGTGCTGCTTCATGTTTATGTAAAACCATATTTTTTCAAGATTAGAAAGTTCAAAAGAGCAGCATTTATTTGAAATCTTAACCAATATTAACAGTTGTGATGTTTAATGATCACATAAATCACCATCGTATGATTTCATTCTAATCAGGCACAGAATATTTTTAAAACGTTTCCTTGCTGCTTTGACTCGTTATGTTGCTAGTAGTATTACATTTTAATAGTGCTGGAATATAATCTCAAGTCTGCATCAGTCTCATTTGGAAATGGACTGGACTCAAGACTTTCCTCAATTATCAGGCCGTAAACGAACACACTCGTACAGTTCTTCACGAGAGCTTCTGGCTTCCCTCGCAGACGGTTGTTGTTGTGAGCGGTCTGTGTTAAATATATCATGACAGCTGGGCATCTCAATGGCCCTACTGTTTTACACATTCTCCTGCAGCTTCCAGAGTTCAGTGGACTAAAACCTCAATCATAAAATAAACAGTAATGCTGTTAATGTTATTGAGCCTCCATCTTTCCAGGGAACATGAACAGACTCTTCGCTGAAGAGCGAGAACATCTGCTGGCCTAAAATGACACCCTGGTGGGCCGTGCCTCATTGTTGACATTGTAAACTGACGGCTTAATAGCGTGCATAAATGGAAATTAGGACTCGGGGGAAACTGGCAAAAGGCTATAACTAAATCATTGAATAATCCTGGTGAATTTTTAGTTGACATTTGGATGAGCGCAGTGCCTTAAAGGTACAATATGTAAGATTTTCGTAATAAAATATCCAAAAACTATGTGTACAGTGTTATATATTTTATGCAGTTGTGTATTTATGTTATTCCATATTTATGTTATTCGCATATCCTCAGTTTCCGCTTGTAGAAACTATGGCAACACACAGACACAAATGCTGCTGTACAGTTAAACTAGTCGCGAATAAAATGCAAATGAATGAAAAGTGTTGACCGCAGCATTAAATTTAGATCTGCTCAGTGTTGCGCCATGATTTTTTTATGCATTTTTACAGTGTTGCGTATTATAACCAATCACACACGAGTCTGTTGAGCTTATGAATGCAATGGCCAATCAGAGGCGTTCAGATGAGTTTTTGTTCAGTGCACGGCGCTCGCCGACTGAATTCAGCTCTCACATGAATTCTCTCATCATAAACAACAAAGCACAGATGTACGTATGATGTAAGAGATTCATTCATAAAAAAGTGTATAGACAGCTTTACTGATTATACTGTAAGTTTTTTGAGAGTGCTTAAACTCACGCTAGACTTAAGTCAGTCATAATGTTCTTTGACAGTGTAAATGTTCTTTGCTTGCATTCTCTGTAAAATGTATTCGCTGTTTGAATAACTATGGAAGGTAGGTAATAAAAAAATGAATTCATTAAATCATCCGTGAGCTATATATTTTTTTTTTTCAGGTTTAATTTTAATTTTAGCTTAAATTTGAGTAATTTTGCTGTTTGTGTAATTTTTATTAGTTTTAAATATCTAGCTTTAAATTATTTTTATTTCAGTTTTAGTGATTTAACATTTTTAATTTCATTAAGTCTCCAAGGCAACATTTCTATGTTTCATTTCACAAAAAAAGCTAGCTGTCAAAGCAACATTTCAGATTTTCATTTAGTTTAACTTGATGCAGAAAATAACTAAAACTAAAATGAAAACTAATAAAATAAATAATAGAAACTATATGACATACTAATAAAAATGACAAAAACACAACAAAAATTATAAATCTTTAACAAAAATGTAAGTGAAAACAAAATATACAAATGAAAGCTAATTAAAAATATGATATCTCAATGATATTAAAATAAAACTGGCTTTAGTTTTTATTTAACAATAACAGCCCTGAACATATAAGACAAATTATAGGTGTTTACAATTAATGCATATACTGTAGTTAATACTCATATAGTTTCAAATTTTGATCTTTTTCAGCAACTTTGTATCAGACAACTCACACGTGGGATATCGACTACTTCCACCATGGAATCTGCCAGATCAGAAAGGAGTATCCTTCCCAATGGGAAAGGTCATGACCTGGGACAGGAAATGTGCATGCCCATGAAGACTATGATGGAGGAAGAACAGTAAGCACTTTTAAATATTCAATCTTTAAATATTCAATTTTATCTGTAAAAACTTCATAGATATGTGCCGTAAGATAAGTTAGTTGCATGTGTGTCTACATAACGGGAAGTGTTTGCTTTGTCTTGTACCACCTGCATGAAGAACCAGGCCCCTTTAAACAGTGGTTCTCAGCTGGTCTTGCTCCTTGATTATTAGCATTGCGTTTTCCCTGCAATCAGTTTCACTGTGTCTCTGTGCTTCTGTACAGAGGTCTTTCTTTTGTATGCTCCTCAAATCACTTTTATCTTCTGGCATGGTGTGTTGACTTGTCTAAGTGCATGTTTACCCTCTTTTTCACTCCTGCTCGATGATGGACCTTCTCACACTCTCTATCAACCCTCAGAAACGGTACCCATCACGGCAGGTACGTCAATAACAGGAAACCAATGACTACTAGATGCAGTTAGAGCAAATGAATCGATGCAGCTTGCAAGGTCATTGTCAATTAAATGTCGACTGGCGTCCGTCCAACAGGTTTGATGATCCTGGCAGCACACTTGCTGAGAACATTGAGTTCCTGCCCAACGGCGAGGGAAAGAAGCCACGTTTCACTGATGTAAGTATGTGCAGCATTTACCGTGAACTTTCAACCGAAAGCATATCACAGATAGAAACTGAATGATATTTGACTGTGTTGATGTTCTCGGTCAGCTGTTGTTTTAGTTGCTCATCAGTTTCATTTCCTCTCTTAGTTTGAGGGGAAGACCTCTTTTGGCATGTCAGTCTTCAATTTGGGCAATGCCATTATGGGCAGTGGGATATTGGGATTGGCCTACGCTATGGCCAATACTGGCATACTGCTTTTCTTGTAAGTGAAATCCCTTCATTACTCTCTTAATGGCAGATTGGCAGAAAAAAGTCATTGATTGTTGGACGTTTGTTCTGATGTGAAGCATCAGTGAATCATCTCATAGTCATGCAAATGAACCTGTCACGTCCAGCCCTCAATGAATCAGCGTTTTCACTTCATCTGAATGTCAAGCATTTGGCACACCATTGGCTGTCTAATTGCCATGGTACTTAAAGTATTGTTTTACATGTGTTATTTTTCCAGACATGCTCTTGAATAATTGAGTGTTCCCTTTTGGAGGCTGTTAATGTTGATCGTGTACCAGAAAGGGTTTTCTATGGAAAATATCTGCCCCGTTGTGTTATATTAAATGACACACAAACCACCATTTGGCCACCACTTTTTTTAAAATCAGCCCATGTTTCAGGGGTTTTAAAATACTGCAAATGAAAAATGATGACAAATGTTTGTCAGTGAAATTATTTAGATGATTAAATTAAAGTAATTATGTTTTATCAGTCTGGTTTTTAAAGTGGTTTAAAGAAAGGGATAATGTGCAGTTAGCCAGTCATTTATTATATTTATTTTGCAACAATAAATAATTATTTGCATATTTTGTTTGAATAACTTATGGAAGGTACAGGTAATAAAAAAATTTATTCATTACCTCATCCGTGAACATCCTCCTTCATAGTGTCATCAAACTTCGCCTTTGTTATTGTTTTGAAAATGCGACCTCTAGTGGCGAAAACGTACATATTATACCTTTAAATGTACGGGTTTATAAATGGGACTTTGAGCCTAGTGGTAGTGATGTGACTGAATTGAGATGATTTCTCAAGTGAATTTGTGCATTACTGACAGGTGGCACACAATGCAGTGTTTTGAAGATGAATCAGAATGAGAAGAAATAATATTTGCCATAATTTATTAACATGGATGGCGTTGAGCATAGATTGTTTTTGGACATGTAACATGACAATAGCATGATTTTTTTTACACCTATACCATGGTACTCTTTAAGAAGTATAATGCTAATACCTAGCACATGAATATGTTAATCATTCAGTATCATAGTATATGTAAAATAACTTTTTTGAGTTTTATTTTTTTTGTTTACATAATATATGTATGTGTACTGTGTTTGATTATTATGTATATATAAATACAAACACATACAGTATATATTTTGAAAATATTTACATGTGTATATACATTTATATATTTATATTATTATATTTTATATTATATATAAAGATATTTAATATAAAAACATAACATATTTTTCTTAAATATATACATGCATGTGTTTGTATTTATATATACATTATAAATGTACACAGTACACATTCATATATTATGTAAACAAAAACATTTATTTTGGATGCGATTAATCGCGATTAATCATTTGACAGTAATATATATAATATATAATATATATATATATATAGAGAGAGAGAGAGAGAGAGAGAGAGAGACTATATGTAAGAAGTTTCTTGTGCTTATCAAGGCTGCATTTATTTGATCAAAAATACAGTAATAATGTGAAATATTATAGCAATTTAAAATAATGTTTTTCTATTTTAATGTACTTTAAAATATAATTTATTCCTGTGATGCAAAGCTGAACATGATCCTTTAAAAATCATTTTAATATGCTGATTTATTATCAATGTTGGAAACAGTTGTGCTGCTTTTTGGAACCTTGTGATACTTCAGGATTCTTTGATGAATACAAAGTTAAAAAGAACAGCATATATTTAAAAATAGAAATCTTTCGTATACATTACCGTTCAAAAGTTTGGGGATAGTAAATGTTTTTCTTTCTTTTCTTGAAAGAAATCAACACTTTTATTTAGCAAGGATGTGTTAAATTGATGAAGAGTGATAGATTTCTAATTTTATATATAATACAAAATATATTAAGTGTCTAATAATAACATGCGTTTGTGTGGTCTGCCATTTACTCTTTATTTCCCTCCTTCCTAAAATTTTCCACTGGTTAGCTCCACCCCTCTCATCTATCCTCGGCCCCAAAAAGGCCATGACCTGGGCTGACCACGCCTCCTCCCTTCTCCAAACACATCCTTCTTTTTAGGAACCCCCGCCCCCATCCAAATATAGTTGTCATATTTGGTTTCTCTCGCGGCTGGGGGAGGAGAGTAGGGAGACGTCTGAGGTGTCCGCAGCTCCAGTCAGGTTACAGGGAACTGAATACCACTGATCAAGTTATCCAACAGGCCAAGACTGCTTCCTCCAAAGATAGTCTTATTTCCGGGTATATAACAAGAAATTCATCAACCTCAATTTAGGAGACACTTCACGCATCCCTCTCAAGAGGCAGTTTGATCAAGTCCAGTGTTTTTACTTTTCAACTCCACAAAAGACTCGCCTTGTAGGCCTATAAATGAGAAAATGGGTTTTCTGGGGTATTCGTAAGCAGTTGTCATCAGGAGATAACTTAAATTTTGATTTGACTTTCTCATTAAGGAATTTCTCATTTGAAATGAACATTTTATGAATGTTTGCTTTTCACATGAAGCATGCAGTCTAGAAGAATAGTGAATTTCATGAGTGAATCGAACAAAACCAGACAAGAACATGCCCTGGTCATATTCAGTAAAAAACAATGTCGATGTGCAAAAGATGTCTCATTTTTCTCCCCCTAAAATCAGGGTTATTATAGTTACCTAAAACAAAAATTGAAGCCGTAAAAAAATGTGTTGGTTATATGAAATGAAACATGAACTGAAATAAAGTAAAATATTTAAAAGTTTTTATTTCAGGTAGTTGCCAAGGCAACATTTCTCATTTTAATTTAGTTTAGATGTACTAAAATAACTAAAACTAACATAAAAAAAATATATATTATATAAAACAACCCAAAAACTAAAATAAAAAAGAGACGAAAACACAAAAGAAAAGTACTAAAACGGAAATGGAAAATTTGAAAACAAAACAAAATATTAATGAAAACTATATCAGTATCGCAGTGATACTAAATTAACTTGAATCACATTACTTTTTCTTTTCAATTTTGGAGTACAATGTGACCTGGATTGTTGTGTGGTTATCTGATAAACATTATTATCAGATGAGGGTGACATTTTTTTAAATGATGGAATTTCCTCTAAACTGAGCTGAAAATAGTCTGAATGTCTTTTTTTGCATCAGCTTTTTTAAATAAAAGGACTAATGTTTATAATGCCACTTATAGTCAATATTTAAAGAGCCATATAACATACTTTCCAGAAGGCCAACAATTCACCAAAAATGTTTTTTTTATTGTCTTATGAAGTATTCTAATTTGTTGAGTGAATTGGTGGGTTTTTGTTAAATGTGAGCCAAAATCATCACAATTAAAAGAACCAAAGACTTAAACTACTTCAGTCTGTGTGCATTGAATTTATTTAATACACAAGTTTCACAATTTGAGTTGAATTACTGAAATAAATGAACTTTTCCACGACATTCTAATTTATTGAGATGCACCTGTATAGCATGTGTATATATACTAATGAAGACAAAGATATTTGTGTTGAAATGAACAATGCAAATTCAGAGAATTCTCTTGTAGATGTGTGGAGTACAGCGCACAGGTATTGAGGGGACTTCCTCTTGCATACTGAATTGGTAGGCAGCTGTTGAAGTCAACATTTGAATAGAGTTGTTATAGAGCTCATTTCATGCCCATTGTTAATTACTTGCCATTGATCAGGTACCTGTCTTCCAAATAGACTTGCAATACACTAAATTCAGGGACAGTTTGCACCTTCCTGAAAGTACACTAATCGCTTTCCACCGTTGTGTAGATAAAGCTTTTATCAGATTTGCCTTTCTCAAAGTTGGCAAACCTAGACTTTCCATTACATAAGCGAAAAGAAAAGAACTCGATAAATTGATAAAATTGGTTGGTGGTGTGTTTGATCGCGGGGTTTCACAGAATAGCTTATCAGCAGATGTACTTTTTCGGTTCCAATACAAACACTGGCACTTTCCCAAGATTCATTCAGAAGTAAATCTTACTTAACAGCATTAATACATCTGAAAAAGCTATAAAGCATTGTAGACCTTATTATATAAGACACATGCATGCAGTGCACTTGGAACTCCAGCTGTAGACTTTGTATTTGAGTGGTTTTAGTTTATAATCTTAAATATCTGTGCTGGATACCTAATACCTAATATTTAAAATGTCTGCCAAAGTCATTTTGGTAAGTATAAAGTTGTACATTCATCTCCAAAAGAGGAACTTCGACGGTTCTTCTTGGAAGATTTCTATGGTTGAATTTCTAAAGACACTGTACATTAGGTCTAGTAGGTGTAGATGGTGTTGTACAGATGTGGAGTGATTGTGATGGTTGTATTTTGTCCTCAGGTTTCTCCTCACGGCTGTAGCTGGTCTCTCCTGCTATTCTATTCACCTCCTGCTGAAGTCCTCAGGTGTTGTGGGTAAGATGAGGCTTTTTCTCCATCAGTGTGTTGTATGGTTGTGTCCTCATCAGGTGGACATACTTTAAACCGCATAAACACATTTCATTACACCAAATACACAAAATAATGTTCTTTTTAGCAGCATCATATGACCCCTTTAAAGTTAACTCACAGTTACTGAATTAACTGCATTTTTATTGAAATTTGAAAATAAATTCCCTGAAATATGACTATGGTTAAATATAGTGAAGAAAAAATAGTAACACTGGACAAAGGATTTAAAATTTTCGTAATAAGTTGAATCATAAATTTGCCATTAATTTGAGGTTACCACTACTAGCTAATAATATAATAATATTATACAGGTAAATTTATTTATCAACTGGCCAATTAAATAATTTGATAATATTTATAATTTAATTATAATTAAATTTGATAATATTTATAATATTTTATAATATTGTGATAATTGTAATATTTGGCATCGCACTATAAATAATAAATAGTCATAATAAAAAGAGATTTTTATTCGATGATTACTTATGCTGTTTTAAAGCATTTTTATGCAGTTGATGGCATTGTTTGTGTATTGTTGCGATGGCATTTCCTTTCTGAAAACACCATTTTAGGGCTTACTGAGTTTCCATGTTAAACTGCGGTGACCGCAGGCAACGATAATCATAACATGAGATATGGTGTTTTGTGGAAACTTGGCTCCGGTGGTGAGATTTGTCTCTCTCTTCATGTTTGACTGATATTTATTTCCAGGAATCAGATCTTATGAACAGCTGGGATTCAGGGCCTTCGGAATCACAGGGAAGATGGCAGCCGGAATCGCGATCACTCTTCAAAACATTGGAGGTAAAGAAAATCTGACAATTAAATTAGCCCAAACTGACTGTTTCCAGACAGTTTCTTTATTCATATTTTTTTATAGATTTGACAGATCTTTTTTTATTCATCTTTATTCTGTCTTTTCTCTTCATTCATTTCATTCATTTTTAGATTTTCCTCTCTGCTTTTGCCAGTTAACTTCCATACCTGTACTTTCATTCACACACTTTCTGAATTGGCAAAATTATGAAACTTGCTTTATGCTGATAATTAACACTATGTATGTGTGTATATGTGTGTGTGTGCATAAATACATTTACAAAACACAAAATAAATACCTTTTTATATATTGCAAAGTTGTACATTTTCCAAAAGTTAAAAGCAAAATATATTTAAAAAGCATATTTATATTTAAAATATATATATTTATAGTTTTTTTCTTAAGTTTTATAGATTTTTATAGTTTTATAGTTCCAGCAGAATACAGCATGCAAAATGAGCATGAAATCAGCATAAACCCCTGACGGTTATATTCTTTTGCATGCGATTCTTCTAATTTACTCATTTTTGTCTTTCCTATAGCCATGTCCAGTTACTTATACATCGTCAAGTCAGAGTTCCCACTGGTTCTGCAGGCGTTTTTGAAAGCAGATACCAATTCAGGGTAAGGACTTTAGAGTGGCATTGTAAAATGCTGAAATGAAATGAGAAAATCTTGACCTTTGCTCAACATGCCATTTTGCCAGTTAAATGTGAATGAATTGACAAATCTCCGTTAGCTCTGTAGCCGCTGATATAGACATGTACTGTCATTATCAGCTGACAATGTCACCGTTGAGGTCACTCAACACTCAAAAATCTCAACCTGGCATCTAGGGGAGGTGTTGTGGGCTCTGTGAACTGTGATTGGTCAGTTAATAAGAGAACGGCAGCTGATTGGCTGATACTATCTTTTTCCCACCACACCTCTGTTCTTCTGCACTTGACAGCTGCTTTAAACAAGCGTATCGTCATGGCGATGTCAGTAGACACAACTCGTTTTTTACATCTGAAAACAAACGCTGGGTTATAACTTTATTCAGCTGCTTGTGTTCTCAGGTTAGATCCTAGTTTAGCATGTTTTATCAAGTTTAAATATAGACTAACAAAACATTAAAATGCAAAAACGTCACTTACATCATCATCATTGCATCTCGTGCGCCACTGATGACGCTTCCCGACACACACCTAAACGTGGCCTCAAAACCTACCTTTTTAGCAAAGCCTTTGAATGATTCTTAATATTTTTTCTTGTTTTTAATTTGTAGCACTTTGGGATTCTGTGTGAATATAAAGTGCGTTATAAATAAAATTTATTATTATTAATATTTTTGTTATTATTATTATTTCCTAACATTTGATTGTACTATTTTTGCATTCAAATGCAAATGTTTATTTTAAATTCGACTAATATTCATTTTTTTATTCACAATCTCCTCATCACAGGTAGGCACAGCACTCAATTCAGCATGTGTTCGTGTCTGCATCACTCATAGCATGTGCCTATAGGTGTGTTCGACTTCATGCAGCACTGCACAGATCGATCGCAATCTGACTTGAAGCAGTGCATGCCGTTTAGAAATTTTGTCCGACTTGAGACGGCGCCGACGCCACGTGACTGTCACGTGTGGCAGCAAAGCACCGCAAGAGCGCTCCGAGAGCAGCCTGCTGACTCAGCCAGAGCAGTTTCTCCAGAGCGGCTGCAGGAGCTCTGATGACGACACAGCTATTTCACAATGGGCCAGATTCACCGCATGACAACGTGTGTTTCGGTTTTATTCTAACATCCTCAATAGCAATAATGCTGACAAATCTGTGTTTTTATAACAGTTAAAGTAGGGCTGTGCAATTAATCACATACGATTGTCAAGCGCATCTCGTCAGTAAAGCCGGTTCTGTGATTAGTAGTAAATCGCCATCACCTGCTTTCAGATGGAGCAGCATTTAATACACAGAGCCGTAGTTCACTGACAAGCTAGGCAATATCGCGTTCATAATCGAATGCGATTCATCTGCGATTATGAATGCGATATTGCCTAGGTTGTCAGGAGAACCGGCTTTACTGACGAGATGCGCATGACAATCGCATGCGATTAATTGCACAGCCCTAAGTTAAAGCTTTTTTTACTGTAGTCACAATGTTATATTGAGTCACTTTATCAAAAAAACACTGATAAAAGCATATTTATCCCACTTTATTGGTATTTAAATAGTAAATGTTAATGTTGTTTCTGTTGCTCATGAAAACGTTTCTAAAACGTCTGTGTGTTTGACAAATATTGCATTTTATTCACTTCATCTGTGATAGAGTATGCAAACACCGCGAGAGCATCACTACCGGGAGCAGAAGTTGACATGTCGAGAAGGGTATAACTGCAGCCTGGATATCTCCAAATGGGGGAGGGAACTGCAAAACGGGGTGGGAGCTCCAAAATAGGGCGTGGCTTCCTCCCATTGACAGACAGGCACATGACACGCATGCGCAATTTTTTTCTCCCAATCCAGTTCAGTGGAAACTCCGCCCCACAGCTGATTCTAAAGATTTTATTGGTTGTGTCAATCACAGTGTTGATTTCCTACACTATGCTACAATAAATGCTAACCCCTACGCCTACCCCACATCTGACCCTAACCTTAACCAGTGAAATTGACTGCACGGCGGGATTGGCGCTGAATAACGTGTTAAAGAAAGTTCAGGAGATAAGATAAGATATCTATGAGCTACGAGTTCCGTAACTCCCCAACCGGTCCTCACCGGACAATGGCACCTTTTTAGTTACACCCAGCGTTACTACCCCCTCCTACTCTGCGAATTTCGAGCCCCGGGACGCCCCCGTTGGCTGAAACAAAGTGATAGAGTAAAATCTTTCCCCTGCGCTGCGCTGAGATGGCTCGCGGGAGAGCTCGAGGGTGATTCCCGTTTATTAAGCAGAGGTTCCAGTCCGAACAACACTGGCCACGAGCTTTGGGCTCTGCTCTCGCGGAAAATATTTATTTATATAGCATATTTTATTTTAGATTAATTAGAAACAATGTTTAATTTATAAAGTTTTATTTTGAAATGTAAGTCAATAGCAATTGGCCGAAACCAGAGCCAATGGTGAAAGTCTTTGCGCGAAGAGCCCCCGCCCCATTTTGGAGGTTCTGTCCACTTTTGGAGTTCACACCCCACTTTGGAGATCTCTGGTCTGCAGTTATACCTACTTGGTGAAGTCCGTTTTCAACTCCGCCCCCGGCTGCAAGCGGCTACTCTTGCCGATCGGTCTGTGCAGTGCTGCATGGAGTCGAACACATCTTCTATCGTTCACTATATCCAACATTTTTTCTATCGTTATCGAAGGTGTACCATCGATAAATATTGATACCGTTTTATCGCTCAGGCCTAGTTTAAATGTTGTTACCCAAAGTCAGCATGTAAAATCATATATATTACATCTACACATAGTCCATTTATTGTACTGCAGAGGAATCGTTATGCCCCTAACAGTAGCGTATCTTTATTATCTCTCATATATAATGTATGATGTTTCATTTCCACGTATAGTAGTCTACATATAGTTTGAGAGGGCCGCGCATTGGCACACCAGCCCTCCCTTCAGTGTCTGAATACCGGGACAAGTGGGGAGTTGCGGAGAGGGTCTGAAAATAGAGGAGTCTCAAACAAGGCCTGGATCTACACACTGTGCAACACCTTGTGACTCTGTGTGTGTGTCCTCGTGTTCACAGTGTGGCGGTTACTTGAGTCCAGGAGCGGGAACTGCGCCATGTTTCAGTCTGCTCTGGGCATGATATTAGATGGTCTGTGTCGCTAGTGGCCACAGCAAATGCAACATACTCATAAATCATGAGAATCGCAGACTCAGACTGGAATCGGATGGAGTTAGACAGGTTGATTCTGGAATAGTGTAGATGATTTCCACAGCCACACAAGTGAAGATGCTGTTAGTTTGTCACACAGGCAGAGGAACAGAAAACAGAAAAACAGACAAAAATAGGCATAGAGTTATGAATACATTTTTTTACTGTTTGCTGGTTTATTTTGTTGCCCTTTTTATTCATGCTTCATTTACAGCTCTTACTATAACTTAAGAATATATGATAACCATATTTGGATATTAGTGTACACTACTGTTGAAAAGTTTTGAGGTTGGTAAGATTTTTAATTATTTTTGAAAGTCTCTTATGCTTATTATTGCTGCATTTATTTGATTAAAAATACAGTAAAAACTGTAATATTGTGAAATTTTATTACAATTTAAAATAACTGTTTTCTATTTGAATATGTATTAAAATGTAATTTATTCCCGTGATGTAAAGCTGATTTTTCAGCATCATTACTCCAGTCTTCAGTGTCACATGATCCTTCAGAAATCATTCTAATTTGCTGATTTGCTGCTCAAGAAACATTTCTTATTATCAATGATGCAATATCAATGATGCATGTTCAAAAGAACAGCATTTATTTAAAATAAAAATCTTTTGTTACATTACAAATGTCTTTAATGTCACTTTTGATCAATTTAAACTAAAGCATCTTTGATGAATAAAAGTAATAATAAAAAAAACTCTCACTGACCCCAAACTTTTGAACTTTAATGAAAACTTAATAAAAACTTTTTTTTTTAAACTTTCACTTATATATTGAGCAAATAATTATCTATAAATAATTATTTTTATTATGTCTGTAATTTAAAATTGCCACATATAGTGGAAATTGCAAGTAATGATCAGACAAAGAGTACGTTTATCTTTGATGTAACACTGTAACACTTTTGTACTGCTGGGAGAAAATTTAAAGTTTTTGAACATTAGTGGAAAAGTGAACATTAATCACCATAATGGTGACAAGCATTTACAGTATGATGCCTCTGTTTGATGTTTTTCAGTAAATTGTTGTGTTAAGCAATTAAATCACTGATCTAAACTGAAATCGCAGTAAAAAAATGTTTTTTGCTTTTGACATTGCTTGAATTGTCTGTTTCTGTAGGGAATGGTATCTCAATGGAAACTACTTGGTGGTGCTTGTATCTCTCTCTCTCATCCTGCCTTTGGCTCTAATGAAACAGCTGGGTGAGTCGATCATTTCTACTTCAGTCATCTCGTCTCTCTCTCCACCTCATGAAAGTGGGTTTCCATGTGCGTTTGACCCAGTTGTATGGACCGTTCATATTACAGAGCATCAGTTCAAGCACTTTAAAAGCACGTTCTGTTCTAATATGCAGCAGTAAGCTAAACCAGTACAGCATGTTTATCTGACGGCAACAGTCCGTTTTAACCACACACAATTCTGTTTTTCTTGTTTTGACGTGTTTATAGTAATTGAATCAAGTTGACCTTGTCAGTATTTGTGTCTGGTCGGCTCTGTCAGCACAAATTAGCTCCTGAGATGAGTGATAGCTCACTGCGCTTTTCTTAGCTCATGCATTTATAGTTGCAGGGATTCAGGCTTGAATGCATGTACGCAGCATGTCAATTGACAGTAGCACCGTGACGCCATATTGACTTGCTTTGCTATATTTAAATTTTCAGGTTACCTTGGTTATGCCAGTGGTTTTTCGCTCAGCTGCATGGTCTTCTTCCTCAGTGCAGTAAGTATTTACCATCATCATCATTGTCATTAGTACAGATATTACTAAAGTTAATATGAAAACAAAATGTACTTGAGTCTTATTAAGCATGATTCATAAGTGCATGCTATTCCAGGGAAACAATATAAAGTTATCAAGACATTCATAAATCATTTATTTGGTACAAAAAATATACAGTTTATACCAAAAATCACCACCTTCCTGTCCCTGTATCTCATCCATAATTCAGAGTGTGCTGAATCACAGCTTCACATAACTGTTCACCCGCACATTTTTCCCCAGAGGAAGCAATATACTGCGTAGATATTATGTCATATCTACACACAGCAACGCTGACTCATAAAACTCTTGCTCTGACTGACTTCAAAAGAAGACGACTGAGGCTTTTAATTGGTTTTAATTGGTTACACTCTCTCGGGATAAAATGATGATGCTCTAGAATGTTTCACAAGTGTAACGTTTGTCATGAAGCATTTGGCCCATTGAAGAATAATAATGTTTTTTTGTTTTTGCTATTTGACCTGCTATTGGGGATAACTATTTTTATGTCTTTCCTTTAGCCACCAAGACATGTAGCCATTAGAGATGGGCTTAAATAATAAATAAAAGAATTAAAAACCCAGTAACTGGATGCCAGTTACTGGGATAAAACCCAGGTACTGGGATAAAACTAGTTTAAAACCCTGATCACAAGATTGAAATTCCATAACTATAAATAAACGTTGAAAAATGGCTATTTATTTATTGTTTGTATGGCTTTTTCACCTTTAAAACATTGATCGCAAGATCAAAATTCCATAACAGCTATATACAAACATGTCAAAAATGGCCTTAGTTTTGATTGTTATTTATTTATTTATTTATTCATTCATTCATTCATTCATTCGTCATGTAATTTTTTTTGCCATCCAGTTTGTTTGGCACAATTAAGGGAATACACACAGAACGTACTCAAGTTTTTGGTTAATTCGTCATGTTTTTGGTATTTCACCTGCTGTTAGGGATCATTACTTTTAACCTGTTGTATTCTTTTATGTCTGTATGTCTTTGGACTTGTTATCTGACAAGAAATGTAGCCATTAGAGGCTTGAATATAACTTTATACAAACATGTAAAAAAAGACCTTTTTTGATATTTATCCTTTACATTTTTGCAGTACAGTTTGTGTGATGGCAGTTAAAGGAATACACACAGGAAGTACTCATGTTCTTGACTGAATTATATGTTGAGTACTTACTACATATATACACAAAATAGCCAAAATTACCACCCTAGTAGTCTTTTTGTTGTTGATATTCTGTATTTTCCATTTTAACTGTGCCTTCTGTTCCTTTCTGTATCTTTAGGTCATCTATAAGAAGTTCCAGATTCTGTGCCCATTCGAGGAGTTTTCAGCCAATAGCACGCTGGCACACGCTCATTCAAACGCGACAGCGAACCACGCCCACGGCTACCATAACGGACATGTGATGGTGGACGACTCCCACTGCAGCCCGCAGATGTTTACCGTCAACACACATGTATTGCACTCAAAGAATAGCACATTTTCATTTCTTCTTTTACATTCACAGAAAAATGTATCTAAACAGCACTCTCTGTCCCACAGACCGCATACACCATCCCCATTCTGGCCTTCGCTTTCGTCTGCCACCCTGAGGTCCTGCCCATCTACACTGAGCTGCGCAAGTAAGTCGACTGCATTAAAGCAGCACTGCGACCGCAATCTATGTATTATGCAAATAGATTGAATAGGAATCTCATGGTTTTTTCCCTGCAGCCCAACTCAGAGGAAGATGCAGCACATTTCCAACATTTCCATTCTGATCATGTACACTATGTACTTCCTTGCTGCTCTCTTTGGATACCTAACATTTTACAGTAAGTTTAACACTCTCATATTTGACCGTTACTAGTACTAGCACACTGGATCTTGCATTTGGTCCAGTTTTATGTATGCATTATGTTGCATGTGAAATTAAATACAGTCCTGCTCTGGTTGGCTGTGCAACATATAGTTCATTTTAAAACATTTATCTGATAACGGCTGTAAAAATAAATGAATATCAATATTCATTTTGCTCCATTGAATGCAAGAACATGTCCTGAGAGTTTGCAGATTTCTTACTTTTTTCATTCTTTCATTATGTGTACTTTCTTTGTTTAATTGCTTTTACTCTTTTTTTTTTTTGTAATTACTTTGAGAAGCTTACTTTAAAGGCGCTTTATAAAATAGTTGTTATTACTATTTCAGCGTTTGAACATTCACATGAGATCATCTTGAAATATTCAAATCAAAATGTACTGCTTAGCGTGCATTATTAGAGCTGCAAACTAAGTAGATGAATTCTTGAATTTTGTCGCAGCTAATGTTGAGGCCGAGCTTCTGCACACATACAGCAGGATCGACCCCTACGACACTCTCATCCTCTGCGTGCGTTTGGCTGTGCTCACCGCCGTCACGCTGACTGTGCCCATCGTTCTGTTCCCAGTGAGTTTAACACGTTCATATGCTCATATCATAGAGATTGTGCTGTTTTGAGCATTTTTACCACAGGGTGATTTAAAATGAATCATACACCAAACAAAAAACTGCATTGCATTTGCGATTTGCCACTCATGCCCAAATAACCAGGAATAATATAAAATATAAAAGATAAACATCCTTTTGTTTGTGTATTATTTAATTCACTGGATTATTTAAATCAATACTACAAGGTTACGTAATACAGTGGTTCTCAACCCGGGGGTCGGGACCCACTAGGGGGCCTCAGCACACTTTGTTTAGGTTAACTTGAAGTTGTAAAAATAATAAATTAAAACAAATAAATAAAATATAATTAAAACTATATAGATATGTTAAAAATTAATCAAACTTTAAATAAAATTAAAAACAGAAAATAGAAAAAAAATTCTAATTCAGAATATGAACAAAAACTATAATAGTATCTCAGTGATACTAAAATAACGCTGCACTGATCAAAGGTTTATGCCACTTTTGTTCCTGTTAAACCCTTGATACAGATAAGCTGACATTATATTTCGTAATGTAAATTTTTCCCCTCGTCAGTTTTTATTTTATTCTGTTTAAGAACCAGGGTTCTTGGAAAACCTGGATATATGAGGGAATTTTAAAAGTTTCATTTCTAGACCTGGAAAAGTCATGCAAATCAATAAAATCTTAAGTCACGGAAATTTCTATAATGAAAATAAGTTATTCTAATTGTGTCAAACTCTAAAATATTTTACCGGAAAGAAATTGATGAGAAATAGCTATTTGTGGGTAAAAAAATAATCTAATCAAACAGCTGGAAAACTGTTAAATACGTTTTTGAAACTTCTGGAATTATGGTATTTAATTATTTTAGCTGTATTATTTTATACAATTGTTGGAGGACCTCAGATGATGCCAACCCTGAAACAACATACAGAACTACCAAATTTTGCTATAAGTTGATTGCATCATATAATAATTGCTGTTAATAGTGTTTATCGTCTGTTTGATTACATCTTTCATTTATTTTTCCGTACATTTCTGCCATATGTACATTGACTGACTGATAAGCTACCACTAAATATTGTAGAAACTTAATTTGTTGTAAAGTTGCTTTGCGACGATTTGTATCGTGAATTGCGTTATACAAATAAACTTGAATTGAATTGAACAATTGTTGTATTTAATTTTTAAAATATAATGCCACTCCCAGTTTCTGTATATAAAGAGTCTGAAAACAAGCTGTTTTGTCATTACAGCTATATCTAGCCTTCATTTTTGTGTTGTAGAGTAGTGGGACCTTGGTGTCAAAATGATTAAGATCCACTGATGTAATATATGAATCATTTGGGTTGAATAATACAGCAAAAATAACTACATTGTGATATATAGTTATTGTGATATAAAACGATTGATGCTGCCCATGATTTAGAGGACAGATTAAGCTTGCTGTAAGACCTCAAAGTGGCTCAAAAGTTGCTTAAATTCAGTCATTAAAATTAGCATTAAAATATTCTCAAGCTTCAATCTGCTACTTTTTCTCAAAGGTGCGAAGAGCCATTCAAGAGATGATATTCCCTAATAAGACCTTTAACTGGATCCGACACGTTGCCATCGCCGTCGTTCTCCTGACCTTCATCAATATGCTGGTCATCTTCGCCCCCAACATCCTGGGCATCTTTGGCATCATTGGTGAGTCCTTCAATCATCACTGACCCAACAGCCCAAAATCCAGAGCGGTCAAATGTGCTTTCTGAGGGAAACAATTCTGTGTTCAAACATGTGTCAGAAATGCCAAAGCAGAGACTCACGTTGGCGTCACTTGTTTGTCTTGCTTTCTCAGTGTGGGTAAGGGACATTGACACTGTCTCTGGCCTTGAGAACAGCTTCAAATATCACCGTTGCTTGTTTGAACAGATAATGTTGTGCTGTTAAATCAATATTTTTGTGTTTAGCTCATATTACTGGAAAGAAGGTGAGTGTCAGGGTTCCTTTTGATCATAATGAAGAGGAAAACAAAACCAATCAATGACATGAAACTTTTTTTGTCCCGGTTTCTAAACTAAAATTATTATTATTATTATTTTGTCGGATTTAAAGTCTAAAAATATATTTATGATGTAAAAATTCTCTTTTTGAGATGAATTATTTAAATACAAAATGGTTTGGCGTAATCTTTTATTATGTGTAAAAAGGGCAGTGAAGCAGTTTTTAAAATTTGTGATATTTATTTAAAAATATTTTGACCTTCTTTGAAAATTTTACAAAATGAAAAGTTTTGAAAATTTTATAATTAGCTTTGTGTTCTTTAAAAAAAAAAAAAAAAAAATTTCATTTCAGAAATCCTTTGACATTGACCCATGAGTCTTACTGTGATAAAATTGTTTCTGTTCACATTGAGTTCTTTTTCATTCTCATTTTCATCAGCAAGGAAAACGTTGCTGGAATTTTAATTGTCATCATGTTTAATTGTCATCAGTGTCAGATTTAATTGGATTCAGCTGATTAGCTAATCTATATTTGTCCTGTTCTTCCTCCTCCAGGTGCAACATCCGCTCCGTGTCTTATCTTCATCTTCCCTGCTGTCTTCTACATCCGTATTGTTCCCAAGGATAAAGAGCCAATGCGCTCTACTCCTAAAATCTTTGTGAGTTATGTTTGTATAATTTATGACTACCCAGTAAGACAGAGAAGTAAATTTTAAAAAGCTTCACATTGATAAAGGGTTATTATATAGAAAAATAAAACCACAATTTTCTTAACTGAAATAAAATAAAACATTAACTGAAATAAGATTAAATACAAAAAAGTAATTGTTACGTGCTTGATGTTAAAGAGGGACGACCGTAACATTTAAGTGAGACAACTGTTACTGGTTGTGATACAGACCAAAGATGACACTGAGAAATAGTACGTTTTAGAAGTTTTTACTGGACGCGTTGTGAAAGAGTACAAATAAATGTGAGATTTAGCACAAAAAAGAAAACAAAAATAGGAGTGTCACCCAAATAAGAGAAATAAACAGAACAAAACCCTAAACTAACTAACAAAGAAAAGAAATATAAAAATAAAACCGAAATCTTCGGCGTGTACGACGCCCGAACTAAACTCCTCTAAACTAAAAAACAAAAGTACAAGGGTGGCACTCACAAACCTAATATAACAAAGTACAAACTAATCTAATAAACAAAACAAACAAGATCGTAACAACGATTGACTAGACATTCGAATCAACACCGAGAGATTCTTTATGCACCAAGAGCTTGTGACACTCCAAAGAGAAAGGAAAAATTGAAATCGCATCATATGACCCCTTTAAGTAGCTCGATGCACCGGAATGCATTCTTAACTTTGAACCCGACACATAGTAAGACTAAAACTCTTATCACGGACATCGGCTTAATCTTTCACGTAGAATTCAATGCAGGTCAATAGCCAAAGAACGAAACTGTGAATAGATCAAATCACACAGCACAAAGCATGACTCCATAAGACAAGATGCATTAAGCGTCAGCAGACTGAAATTAATGTCGAACATGAGACTGCTGTCCGTGTTGGAGCACAAGGTATGCTGGCGTGGCGCACACACACACACACACACACACAATCAGCTCGAGGCCTCAAATACAGCTGGCATGTCAGCGGATTGGCAGAACATCATGACGTCAGAATGATGATTGACAGTCCAGTCAGCCAATAAACACTGACCTAGAAGCAGAGTAAGAAATAGCACAAAAAAGACAGGAGAGCGAGGAAAAAAAACAATATACACAAAACATACGTGGAACGTAACAGTAATATCTCATTTATACTAAAATAACACTGACCTTCAAGGCAGCATTTGTGATTGTTGTTAAATGAATGATAAAAACTATATAGATATATTAAAGAAAATGATATATTATATATAATTTATGATATTATGATATATTAAAATTTAATTGAAAACAGAAAATATAAAATAAAATTTAATTTAATTCAAAATACTACCAAAAACTATAATAGTATATACTAATTTATACTGCACTGATCCAAGGTTTATGCTACTTTATTCCAGTTACTCTGACTCTGATACGACCCATTTTCAGCTCTATATCATCACATCTAAGGATTTACATAGTGTTTATATCTCTTCTACTGGAAAAAAGATGTATAGTAGAAATACATTGTTACTGTACATTTTTTGAACATTTCTAAAACTCTTAAATATCAGTTCACAAATTAGTCTGAATCGAAACATCAGTTGTTCAGGCAACACCTTAATTTGGGCAGAAAGTCATTTTATTTGTTTAGATTAATGACAGAAAATGCTTTTCTCTTTTTCTCAGGCTGCCTGTTTTGCTGGACTGGGCGTGTTGTTTATGATAATGAGCTTGAGCTTCATCATCATTGATTGGACGACAGGCAGCAGCAGTGCTCTGGGTGGCCACTAAGAGACAAACTCTGATGATGAATGTGTGTTTTTGTGTACGTGCCTTTGTATGAGAGTGTGTGGCATAGGTTAGGTTAGTGATGTAACATCTCATTTATTTCTATCCATATTTTTCTGCCCCTTATGACACAGTGGATGCCCTATCCCACTGTGGGAAGACAAAAGGTGAGGGGGACCCAAATCAACATCCCATTTTACACAGATAGCCTGCCGTCAGATAATGGGGAAAATTGCATTACTCAAAAAAAAAAAACCTTTTGATAAATTCAGACTGATGTTTTATATTTTAAAACCTGTAAAAGCGCTGATCTTGTCTATTTGGGCAGAGTTTTTTTTATTTATTGAAGGGTTAGTGCATCCTCACTTAACCCTGTAGAAATATGCTGTTATGGCTTCAGTTTGCTTGTCGTTATTTTTATTAACTCTCACTCTCTGTTTCATCAATCCAGAGCTCTTATACTTGACACGACTTGACTGCAAGTACCGTAGAAACACATAATTGCATTCTTCGAGATTTCTTTTAAGTGACAGCAAGCTATATATCAGAATTTTACATATTTAATTCTGCGTATTACTTTGGCCATTGAACAAGGATATTGTAGAGGTTTTGATTGCTCTCTGGGAGTTGAATGAAGCGGGCTAGTTTGGTAAAGATGGATCGGTAGATGGTTTACTCTCCAGTGGGCTTTGGACAATCAACGAGTAACATTACCACCTATTTTAGGCAACGTGCAGTGTTTTCGGTCAAGTGAGAGTGCAATTTATCATATCGCACAATTTCACTGTGCCAAAGCGAAGGATTTCTATAATCAAACTATCATGAAATATATTTTCTGTTTTCCTAAAGTATGCACAGTAGACATAGAATGCAAGGCGTGCCTTAATCACATGCATATTTGAACAGTGAAAAATTTATTTATTTAATTGTATCGAATATATTTTGCAGTTCGGATGAGTATTAGTGTAAGAATATTAGTGTTATAGTATTAACGTGTACAATGACATTGTCCTTTATCATTTTTGTTTGTGTTGTGTTGAAGATCATGATGCCTGCATACTCAAGCTCATTTACACAAACGCTAGATATGGACCTCATATACATGTACAAAACCATATTTTACTTGAAATAGACAGAATCTGCCCTGTATTACAATTCCAATTATCATATTAAAGAAATAGTTCACCCAAAAATTTAAATTAGCTGAAAACTTACTCACCCTCAGGTCATCGAAGATATAGATGAATTTATTTCTTCATGGGAACAGATTTGGAGAAATTTAGCATAACATCACTTGCTCACCAATGGATCTGCTGCAGTGAATGGGTGCCGTCAGAATGAGAGTCCAAACAGCTGATAAAAACATCACAATAATCCACACCACTCCAGTACATCAATTGCAGAGGATCCATTGGTGAGCAAGTGATGTTATGCTAAATTTCTCCTAATCTTTTCTGATGAAGAAACAAACTCATCTATATCTTGGATCACCTGAGGGTGAATACATTTTCAGCAAATTTTCATTTTCTGGGTGAACTGTTTCTTTAAGCATTTCACTGCAGTGAAGTTTAAGTGATTTAGTTTAGAAGCTGCTCTCAAATGCTCTCAATATCTCACATGAAAACAGTCGTAAATGATTTATTTTTTTCTTTTAATCTGAGTATTTGTGGACCTTGTTTTGGTATTAGCAGTAGTTAATGAACCAGCTGAAATGTAGAAACATGAAAGGCACCAGTAGTTTTTTAGTTTGAAGGAAACCTGTTGCTTATTTGGAGTTTGAAATATCTCGCTCTTACTCAGTGGTTCATGTGATGCTTTCAAAACTGTTCAGATTCTGCCAAAATATTATGCTGTGCAATCCTGTTGTACAATAAGTTGTGCTAATATTATGTGCTGACTGATGACTAGATGGGTTGGTAGTGGCAGATATTGGTACACAATGAGAAAACTGCAACAGAAGTGAGCATGCAGTTAATTTCACCACATTCATGAAAAAAAATTGGATACGGAATGGATTTTTATTTGTGATATATGAAATGTAGCTGACATCTTAGTTCTGTTTGCATTGTCAACCAAAAAACAAACTGAACTTTATGCTGGAGATTGAAGTACAATGCCAGTGGTCCCCAAGAAGTCACTATTTAACATGGCAACATTTTTTTTTACTTTATTTTCCTGAAACTGATCATTTAATTCTAAAGTGTACTTTTTGAAGTATTATATATCTAAATATACTAAAGAAAAGTGCCCGACTTTACAACCTGCTACCTTAGATGCTTTTTGATACTACTTAACCTTTTTTTTTTATTATAATTTTTTTTTTCAATGATCCCTATAAGTGCTGGTTAAATAACCCTCGAACTTTAGCATTTTTTAAAATACTGGTTACAATTAATGGTAGTTTGTCATTTTAATATTCTAATAACATAATAATGTTCTTTTTAAAATACTCTTTTAGTCAAGTTATAGCCTTGCTGGGCATATTTTGCTTTAACCAAAGTAGCATTGGATTGAACATAAAATCAAGGGCACTGAATACTGATAATTTTGTAATGTGATTCATATGGTATGTAAAGCAAAAAATATTATGACTGAAATTCTGTAATGGTTATTTGTCACAATGCTGCCCAGTTTATATACCTTTTCTTCAAACAGGTTTTGCTAACATTTGTTATATTTTATCATACAGATCATCTGGATTTTTTCCTTTCAATAAGGAATACACAGACCAGTTTGTTTTCCAAGCATTATTTACACACATCTAGGCCTATTTAATTGATACAGCTGGGTTCATATGATAGATTGTTTAGTGCATTCGTATATATATTGTATATAAATGTGAACCGCTTTTATTTGTGATGCATATTTAGCTTGTATAGTGTAAATAGCAGAACCACTTTGACAATAAAAAGCTGTTTTTAAACTTGTATGTGAGTTTTGCATTTACTGCCCTGCCTATCTTATGACTTAAACTAGAACATCAATTTACTTGACTAGTTAAGGCTTCTAAGATTGTAAAATACTGTGATTAATTTTTCTAACACTTGAGGGCGATGCTTGCAGATCCTAGTGGCAAATGTCAGATATAATAGGATATCCTAAACTTGCATTTAAGTGCATTTTACATTTATTATTCTTATTATTTATCTGCATATGTGTGCTTAATGCTGAATATTTCAATAGGTTTCTCCGGTTTCTTTAAAGCTTAAAGAAAAGTTCAAGTCCAAACGTGATGTAAATTTTGACGTTCAATTCGCGAACGAGTGGTTCTTTTGAATCGGTTCTTTTTTTCGAATCGTTTCATTCGAATTGATTCGCACAGCGCATGCTCATCAGACTATCCATGTGAGTCACAGCTATAAGACATTTTTTTTAACCCATTATATAACATTATTAGATTACATAGATATTAGATTACATTTTTATCGCGATTCCTTACATCCTTACAGAGGTAGTGAAATGTGCTTTTTGCAAGTTTTTTCTTTTTCTTTCTTAAATTAAAGAGGAATTAAAGATAAAAAAATACTATATATTTACAATATCAATGAAGTAAAACTTTACATGTAGCACAATAGTGATAAACAAAGTTGCAAGTTAAGAGCATGCTATATAGTATGCAGATAGCTTTACTTGTAATTACTTGTTTATGAAAAGTACATAAAAAAACAAACCTGTGGAGGAAAAAGTATTACTTAGATAAGATTGTTTGATTGAACTTATGTTTCTGTAAACCAACAGAAACATTATTAAAACTGAATTTATGTACTAAGATTGTTGTGCCGATTGTTGTGTGAATGTTTCTTATTATTATTTAAACTCTACCGTGTGAATAACAATTATATTATTAGATATAAACTTGAGTTAAGCTTTCAAAGAACCAGTGAATAATTTTAACTAGTTCATTGAGCCATCTGAGCAAACCGATTCGCTAAAATGAATCGAACATCCCGCACTTAGTTGTTCGGAAACAGCAGAAAACTACTGCATTTCCCACAATTCACGCGCAGTTGTTCATCAGTGGGTGGGTGCCGCTGCACGCTTGGGCTTTTTCACATTCTTACGCTCTGTTTATTCCTCAGAAGAAAGCAGCGAGAGCGGAGCGCCACGCCGAACGCTGCAACGTTCTGATTTCGATTTTTAAAAAAAATATTTTGAATCGCCCTGCGCCAAGACAGATATGCAGAACGCTTGAATTTGAAATAAAATACCAGAGAATTTCTCACCAGTTGGAGACAATTTCGCGTGCAAAAACAGACATCTGATTGAGCGCAAGCAAATGATTTTGACTTCAGGAACTGTGAGCGGTAGATGAAAGCGCCGACGTCGCGGCTGCTCTTTGATCTGAAAGGAAGGAAGGAAGAAAGAAAGAAAGATTGATTGATTTGGTGGGAAACAAAGCAACTTTTTAATCGCGTCTACACACATTCGAACCCTTCTGATTGATGGAGAATCACAGGCCGGGGATTTTCGGAATCAAAGCTTTCAAATTGTGACATTTTGCGCTTTTATAGCACATCTGTCAATCCACGCGGCGCCTTTTTAGTTTACAGTTCTTGCGCGGAACGGACCGGGCCGATTTGACTTATTCTTTGAAGTTTGACGCGCGCACGGTTCGATCATGGGCTGCACGGTGAGCACAGAAGACAAGGCGGCCGCCGAGAGATCAAAGATGATCGACAAAAACCTCCGCGAGGATGGAGAGAAGGCTGCGAGGGAGGTGAAACTGCTCCTGCTCGGTAAGTCATGTGCGTGTGATTTTCAGCGGGTCTGTGTGTTCAGAAGGATTTGGTTTTGCAGTGCTATTTGTCACACGCTTCATAAAAACAACACGCCAGTACTTTGCTACTCGTTTGGAGAAGATACATGTATTTAGTATGATCTGATCTGATGGGCGGTTCGGTTCGGTTCTGTTCGGTTCGATTATTATGGACAAACGGGATGGGTGCAAACACACCAGCATCCGGCTGATACGCGTTTGCTGTCTTTCATTTGAGATTTCAATCCACAATATTATTTAGAAAGAATCAAACAGGAAGAAAATACCATGTTTTTGGAAATGTGCCATGAAAATACCATAGTATACGTTGAAGCAGTTTTGCATACTATATAAATACTATGGTGTTAACCGTGTTTTCTAGACAAGGAATCATGGAAACGCAATGTTTTTATATGATCCGTGAGAAGAGATGTACATTCCGCCTTAGTGTTCTTCGAAGCACATTGGAGTATCATCTATGATACTACCATGGTGTTCTGGACGTACACATGCACTAAGTACCATGGTGTATAGTGATGATTTCAGACGGTATACTCTGTTTTCATGGTACTCCAAGCAAGGTAATTATGGTACTTTTTAAAAATAATATAAAAGTACCATGATGTCACCGTCCTATATGATCATGTATGAGAAAAACAGCCCTTCAGTACCTTAATGCTCTGTCAACACTGTTGTATGTTACATTAAATATAAATAATAGCTTGCAGAGTGCATAAGTAATGCTATATAGTGTGTAATCTAGTTAAATTATCACCAATAATGTTGTTTTTATACTGTTTTTTTTTTTTCCCCATGTAGTATTATTTAGCTTATTCAGGTCAATTTCAGATGTTCTCAAATGTAACCAACTGCAATAATACGTTATGTAACTCTTCTACTATACTTCCATTAGCCATACTCACCTCTGCATTGGGAAAAAACATACTTATCAATGATTAATTATGTGGTTTCCATGGATACTGCATTGTCCCTTATGCTGATGTGTTTAGGCCTGGTCATAAATAATCTCTGCGACCCAGTTAACAGGGAATGTCTCAGAACTTTGGCTAACGTTCTGACAAGGTTATGAACAAACATTCTTCCAGTAACATTAATAGAACGTTCATTTAAAGTTATCTGGTATTTAATAGCGTTCTTAAAACATTAGCACAAAAACATTATTAAGACATTGTTTTTCAAGTTTTTAGTTGGATGTTTGTCTAAGATGGTTTAGAGAACATTCAAATGTAACATTCCCATAATGTTTGCAAAATAATAAAATCAAACGCTCCCCTTAATATTGTCTTTAACGTTCACATAACCAAGAACATTTTTTTTAAGCATTTAAAAAACTGGACTTTCAGAGAACATTCAGAAATAATGTTTTCAGTACTTGAACCTTAGTGAAACATTCTTAGAACATATTTTGTTAGTTGGGTATTTTTTTTATCAATAACTTGGAATTTTATAAAGCCAAGAGGCATTCAGGAAGGTGCATGCATGCTGTTTGATTTTTAGCAAGACAACCAGGTTAGAAATAAACAAAAGTCTGCATGTAGTGCTGTTCTGGAGTAACCCTGCTGTGAGAATCAGATAAGTACGGCTCTAAACAAAAGACTTCACCATTCAATTATACTTCATTAAAGCTGAGTGCTCCCGCTGTAACCAATCCATTTTTATTTTGTCAGGTCCATTGGTGGTAAATGAAAGCAAGCTCGATTTGGAAAAATACTTTGGAGAAGGGGAGGAAACTGCACAGTTTCTGTAGTTACCGTATGCATACACACCTGTTTAATGGATCTTAAGTCATTAATTATTTTAGTACCCAAATCATCAGTAGAGAAACAGACTTCACAAGCACAGTAGATTTGCACAATATTTACTTTGGGTGAATACTGTGCAAAATAATGGACGTGTAAATAATCAATAATATATCTTATAACATAGAATTTACTGAAATTGTTTACTGTTTATTGACAAGGCTATTTGTTGACTTTTTTTTTGTAGGAGACACCAAGGGAGGCCAGGTTATCACAAAATTTCCAAATATTGTCTGATTCTTTAGCCTAGCAGATATATCAGTATGCCTGTAGACATTTTTCAAATGTCAAAAATGTCGGGTCTGTTTTCGATGCAATCTTTATGTAGCCTGGTTAACACTGTTATGCACAGCGTGCCTGTTGACTATACGATATGATGAAAGTAGTTGCCCTAGTAAACTGTGAGCATGTCAAAAACCGCAAAAGAGAGAGAGAGGATATGATAAGCTGCTTGGTTTTAACCTAGTGCACACAATTTGTCACCAATCAGGCATTTCGCTTGAGTTCGGTAGTATCAGACTTGGTCATAAGCCAGATTATGAGACCGTCAATCTCTTAAAGTTAGCGTAGTTGCTTAAACTGTGGCCTAATTCTGGATGGAGCTGCCTCACACTTCAGTGCAGCTTCGCACAGTCGAAAGCTGGAGCAGTTGTGTCCTCTATGTCATATCCTGTTAGTGGCGCAGCATGTGTGCTCTGATGCTGACAGCATGGGGACAGGTGTGACAGCGGTGCTCTCCAAAATACGCTTTACCCTACGGAGAGAGCAAGCAGGAGTGAGAAAACGGGGAAAACATGCCCGGGGAATAAGGGAGACAGGCTTTAGATGTAATCAAAAAATTGGATGAACTTAGCTTGACACTGATTCCCTCTAGGCACATATACCGTGTTCAACTTCAAAAATATCTGCATGTAAATAAATAAAAGCAATCCAGAAAGCACATATACTACATTATTCACATCGCAGGATTATAGTGTTAAATCAGAAAAGAGACAAGCATCACCCAGCGCTCAAGTCCTGACTGGTTCGGTGTAAATACGGGTTTCCTCACACCACAGTGTTTACAGAGCTCCCACTAATGACTTCTTACGGTCAGCTCTGAAAATGATAGATGACCACAGCAGTAATCTCATGCCGTGTAAACACTGTGCAATTACTCCGTATTCTGCCTTGTTCAGCGTTTTCACAATATTGCTAAATGTACATAAATGATCAGTTTGAAGTATCCCGATTGTGAAAGTAATGCTGGCTGGCTGGCTGCCTGGGTTACTTTCCATTGTTAACTGGTTCAAATCAAGCACCTGACGGGGTCAGGGAGTTATTTTAAAATTCTCTTATTTATGCCTACTAGAAGATTGTCAAAGGAATAGTTCACCCAAAAAGAAAATGTGCTGAAAATATGCACCCTCAGGCCATACAAGATATAAATGAGTTTGTTTCTTTATCAGAGGAAATTAAGAAATGTAGCATTCCATCACTTGCTCACCTGTGGATCCTCTGCAGTGAATGGGTGCCGTCAGAATGAGAGTCTAAACGGCTGATAAAAGCATCACAAAAATCCACAAGAAATCCACACCACTCCAGTCCATCAGTTAATGTCTTGTGAAGTGAAAAGCTGATGATCCATCATTAATACATCTTTAACGTCAAATCATTGCGTCTGGCTGATACATGAGCCCTCTGTAAAAAAGTTGTCTCATCTGAATCAGGAGATAAATATGCACAGATGAAGTGTTATTATGGATTATGGACTCATATTTTGGCCAGAAGTGATGGTTTTAATGTTAAAACATCTTCATGATGGATTTGTTTCTTAAAACACACAGCTCTTCACTTCACAAGATGTTAATTGGTGGGCTGGAGTGGTGTGGATTACTTGCTACATTTCTCCAAATCAGTTCTGAATAATGGAAAAACTCATCTACATCTTTGATGGCCTGAGGGTGAGTACATCTTTAGCATATTTTCTTTTTTGGTTGAACCATTCCTTTAAGTTGTCACATTTCACATTAGTATCAATGCAACTTCAGCACTAGCAGTGTAAACATGGAGCAAAGCAATTATTTACATATGACCTTATATGTTGCCAGGATATTGACCATAATCAGAGTACAATCATGTAAAGGCACTCAGTGTTCAGCTGAATAGAGTTATGATGATGACTGATTTTAGCCTTTATTACTTCAGTGTCAATTTAATAAAATGAATTCATGTAATGATACCACATGCACTCAAAATGAGATGCCAACCTCATAAGAAACTGATTATAAACTGAGCATATATTTCAGTAAAAAACATTTTCTCACTGCTCCGCAAGGGCTACATCAAATATTCTCATAGCATTTCCAGAATGAAGCATTTTATAGGCAATTAGTTGTCTACAAATTGAGACTGACACCTGTGACGCCTACGAAATGTTGTCTCTCGCTGAGATTCGTGACAGAAACCTAGCATTCAGACAGGCTTTTAATGATCATTTTTTGTAATAGCCTCTTTCGCTCTGGAGTTCCTCAGTATGCGTCATGTTTGAAACCGCTCTCGTCAGAATTACTGACCTTGCCACCTCCTCATGTCTCAGATGAGCAACTCACCAGTATGACACACGTCTGCTGGTCATGGATACTCCAGACTCTTATCAGTTGGGTTTAAGTTAAGAAGTTGGCAGGATGTTTGGATGCCAAGAATATCCTTGAGTCAAGTTTTGTTTTTACCCTCAAGACTATGCCCACAACATGGACGGCAAGTGTTGAATCCCCAAACAACTGAGGAGTCAAGGTCATGTCACAGAGCAGGAAGTACTTTGTGCCTAAACACGACATCTTAGGTGTACTGGGTTGGCAAATCTCAAGGAAATTCCAGAAGACAAAAGCTTTGGGGACAAGAATGATGAGCGGTTCCTTTGAGCTCAGTTTTTTAAAAGGAGAATGGTCGGCGGCGGCAGTCACATCACATAACTAATGGAATTGTGCCACAGAATGGGGGCAAGTGACTATCAGGAGGGTTTGTGCTGGAAGCTACAGTTATAGACACTCATTTTGAGAGGTTATTCTGATCTCTTTTATCCGAGACCTTTTTTTGAATCTGCATGTGCATATCCCTTGTAAATCCCCGAGGGAAAGAAATTTGCAATGATTCAGCTGCACATCATTTAACAGCAGACTAGGGCTTGGCGATAGAACTAAAATTAAGAAATATATATTTATTTATTTTTACACCACGCTTAAGTTTTATTTTTTAAATTAATGCTTTTATTCAGCAAAGATGCATTAAATTGTTCAAAAGATACAGTAAAGGAATTTATAAATTATAACCTTAAGATTTCTATTTTAAATAAATGCTGTTCATTTGAACTCCTGGAAAAATGTATATAGTTATAGTTTCCACAAAAATATGAAGCAGCACAACTGTTTTCAACATTGATAATAATCTTGAGCAGCGAATCAGCATATTAGAATGATTTCTGAAGGATCATGTGACACTGAAGACTGGAGTAATGATGCTGAAAATTCAGCTTTGCGTCACATGAATAAATTACATTTTAAAACATATTACTGTTTTACAATATTTTTGATCAAATAAATGCAGATTTGATGAGCATACAATTTATTTCAAAACATTAAAAATTCAACCCCCAAACCATTGTCTTTGAGTCAAATTATTATATTTCTCAATTACAGGTTGTCATTTCAGTTACATCAAGTCATTTAAGTTTCAGTATGTGGGTTTTTCTTTTTTTTCCTCCCCAAACTATTAAAGTGCCCCTATTATGGGTAATGAAAGGTTCATATTTTGGTTTTGGGAGTCCCCAACAACAGGTTGACATGCATGCAAGGTCAAAAAACACTTTCATTGTCTTATAATATGCATTTATTTTTACCTTACTTGCTCAACGACTCCCAAACGATTTGCTCAATGATTCATTTTTCCAAACCCCTCCTTCGCGTGACGCTAATCTGCGGTGATTGGTCCGATTGGTCTCGGTTTCATTTCATCATGTCTGTAATGCCTGATAAAGCAGGTTTGTGAGCGCAGTGCTGCTTTGTGTACAGCGTTACCGGGGAAACCACTGTTTTTACCGCTCCAAAAGTGGCACCTAGTGGCAAAGAATGAATCTGCATTTTCATTCAGACCAATGCGAAAAGGCTAACAAGTGGGCGGGTAATATGCTAATGTTTCATGTTGACGTCAACATGAAACGGCTTGGGATTCGTTTTAAAAACGACTCGTTTCAATGATTCAGAGTCGATTCTTTCTTTTGAGAGACAATAACTTTATACACGGTGCACTTTCAGATTTAAAACTTTGCAGGATGTTTTCATTCACTTAGAGCTGTGTTACACACTGCATGAAAGGTCATTTTCAAAAATCCATAATAGGGGCACTTTAATTCGGCCAAATAGTTTTGTTGTTGATTAAATTCAAATGTAAAGTACAGAAATGTTGCTGTGGTCAGATATGTAGTCGTTTTATTCTACAGATCTCGTAATTGCACACAAAAAGCTTAACAGCACACCGAGACGTCAGGATTTTGGGATAAAATCTGGTGTATCAGTTGTTAAAAACCTAGAAGGCCAAGTGGCTTCCGTGATTTATCAGTTGCACTGTTTACATGGTGAATGTTGAGTCATTGTGTTGTGTCTGTGCAACTTTGGCTCATGGTATGGAGAGAGCAGAGGTCAGAGCAGGATACTTCCTGTCGGGAGGGAGCCGCAGTCCCAGACGGTGATAAAACGCACCACCTTTTCCTTTTACCTTCAGATAGAGTGCAAAAACAACTCGCCAAGGTGACACCTCTCGCAGAACAGGTGACAGCTTCCCGCACAGTCACTGTTACACACTTACATTTTTAAAATACACACCCCCACATACACACACACACACTTCAGAACCAGACTGTGTCCTCCAAAAACCTCCTCTGTGATTCGTGCACACACACATTTGAAAACAGACGCCTGGCGTCTAGGTTTCCTATTTCAGCTCATCTCGAAGGTCTTATATCAACCTTGCCCAATTTGAAAGTGTCTTACACAGAATGATGTCAGATCTTCAGGTCTCAGTGTGGAATATGCCAAAAGTAGGTGTTCTTTTGAAGCTGGAAGAAACCTAGTGTTTTGTGGTTATGTTGTGCTGTTTATTTGCTCCATGTTTTATGAAAAAGTAGTTTCTACGGCTTGTGTGCTAGATTTCAAGTCTTTGGGAGCCATATGATAGGTCTGTGTGAGGAACAGATTTTATTCCCTGAATATGTCGTGAGTGGTCACAAGACCAACTAGAACCAGTTACAGTTGGCGTGAATGACGTCAAACCTGTCACATCAACAGAGAAGTGATGAATTGTGCAATATGGGTCGGTTTTGTTTTCATGTTGTCTTTGAGGTCTGCTGAGATACTCCACACTAGATGTTTCTCTGTTTAGTCGTTTACAGCTTCAATAGCTGTTCCTGTATTGTCGCGTGCATCATTTGGGCTGTTGTGCATTTATTGATCTCAGCCTGTTGGGGCTAAAATGCTTGCAGCCATTTACCAGCGACCTACTGTGCTGTTTCTGTCATTATAGACTGTAATGCATCAGCTGGTCTGCCAGTTTCCCTCACACTCATTGTCAGTCCATTTTCATTCCTGCAAAGCTCAGAAAATAGACCGAACCTCCTGCGGCTTCTTATAATCTGTGTGCCTTCAAAAGAAGGCAAAACAGAGAAAGCAACATTTATATATTGTAAGTCTCATATGCTCATCAAGGCTGCATACATACAGTAAAAACAGTAATATTATAAAATATTTCAATTTTAAATAATTGTTTTCTATTCTAATATATGTTAAAAATGTTATTTATTCCTGTAATGCAAAGCTGAATTTTTAGCATAATTAGTCCTTCGATCCATTAGTCCTTAGATCCTTCAGAAATCATTCTAATATGCTGATTTGCTGCACAAGAAACATTTCTTAGTATTGTCAATGCTGAAAACAGTTGTGCTGCTTAATATATATTTCCAGGATTTTTTGATTAGAAAGTTAAAGATAGAGCAGCATTTATTTGAAATTGAAATCTTTTGTAACATAAATGTCTTTACTGTTTCTGGACTAAATTGCATAATTTTCAAATAGTTTGTATGGTTTTTCAGTGAATATAGTGTAAAGTATATGTTCATCTGATTTCAGCAAAGTAGTCTACGTCTCATGCTGTGATTTAATTATATTTCTTACACACCTTCATCATCTCTAAATATATTCATTGACCAATGACCACTGAAAAACAGTCAGCCACTACCAAACCTGTCTGGTCTAAAACACACTGGGTAATGTTAGTACTCCTGTATTAATGTGTCATGCAACTTTCTGTCTGTAGCTTTGTTTTTGTATACAAATTTATTCTCTGTTATGCAGTATGTTTTTCTTTAAGATTTACTTCCAGATTGGTCTATGAAAGGTTTCGTATGGTTATGATGGTGGTTTTCCCGTCACGTGCTTCTAAAATCCCCACCACTACCTGGTCAGTCTTTCGTTTAAATATTGTTCTTGGTTTTGTTTCATAGCTGTTGTTTTGCCAAATTCCCCTTTGACATTTGACAAGTCTCACAGTGCTCATTTGTCCAGTAGATCTAGACCATGATTGGTTTACAGTTGGAGCATGTCTCTGACTAGGTTTGGGGGTTCCATTTTTGTTTTATTTGATAAATTCTGCAGTTGATTAATTTTCAGCATGAGCCAAAATGATTACATTTCTTAGAAAGCTGCCCACACTTTTGTTCTTGTGTACTTCCTGGGTCCAGTTTTGGGCGTTGGTGTATCTCCATTCGTTGACTTCTCGTCTTGCCAGACGGAATGTCGAGGGACGCTTGGGAACTGCGAATCCCATCTGACACAATGATTTTGGGCCTCCGGTAGAGGGTTTGAGCGCAGCTCTGTAGGAGTGCTCTTTGTGAAGCTCTCCTCTTTTTGAAGCACTGCTCACAGATGTAAATTGGGCTCAGGCTCTGATTAGGCCACTTGACGGGTGGCAGTGTAGAGCCGCACTGGTGATCAAAGTCACCGGCGACGCTGTGGACGACCACTCTTTAGACACCAATGCTCTAAATTGGTATAATTTATCACGGTAGTGAATGCTGTCATTATGGACGCCCTTCTCAGTGTCTCGAGAGCATTCTTTTCTTGGAGAGGACACTATGGAAGTGCAATAAGTATAATTGTTATGTGAATAACAGTGGATTTAAACAGTTTTTGCTGCTTAATGTTTTGTGGAAGTCATGATACATTTTTCAAGATTCTTTGATCAGTAAAGTTCAAAATAACAGTATTTATTAGAAAAATACATATTTTGTAACAAATGTCTTTACTGTCATGTTTGATCAATTTAACATCTTTGATCTTTTAAAAATTGCATATATAATGAATATCATTTTTAAACCGTTAAAACACAAGAATGCAACACCTTAAAACACAAGAAAAAAAAAAAGTGCTATTATGAAATTGATGCTTCAGGTTTCAACCCTTTTCCAGCCTAACATTTCTGCCATCAAGAAATGTGTCAAACAGACCAAAAGCGCTGGTTTCCGGTGGTTTCTGGTTTCTTTTAGGACAGTGTACTTGCCATCTAATCCCATGTTTAATCAACACTCACAATTATTGAACTGACTAGCAATATTACAGTTGCATGTATTCTGTAGTGTGTAAACGGATGTCTGGTCAAACTGCAATCTAAAACTCCCATCACATGGCTGGTGGTACGCGTTTATGATTTATGATAAGACTTTGATTGCATTGCACATTCCAAGTGCATCTCGGTGCATCCCAGTCAGTTTCTCCTGTACATTCATGCTGTACATTTCCCAGGCTCATCACGCAATTGGCTGTCTTTCGTTTCATGTCATGTTCTGGTTTCATTATTTATCCCGAAACAAGCCTCCTGCCACTTACAATGACATCATGTGATGAGGAGAGAAAAAAGCTAATTATTAACAAGGAAGGAGGCAGGAGGGTCATAGAGGCTCATATTTGAAATGGTATTGATTTTTAGACCAGCATATCAAACGTTAATGAGTTTCTTTGACTTGGAACAGTAAGAAAAGCCATAATAACCAACTAGCAGTTCATGATTTGATGTGATGTAACCTCATGTCTTGGCAAGCACAAGTTATGTTGCCTTTATTAACATATTGGAGGGATTTGCCAGAAGCAAACTAGCAAGTCAAAGAAAGGTTTATTACGTTGTTTTCCCCTTGGCGCGAGTGGAAATGTTCACGCCAGAATGTGTGTGATTGTGCTGCTTCATTCAACCGGCTGAGCGTTGTGCTGGACTGATCTCCATAGACGAAATTACTGTTTGCAAACGACGCTTATCTGCAGCTCTTCTGGGTTGTCTAAAGAAGAATTAGTACTTAAATTAAATAGAGCTGTGTGCAACCATTTGATTTCCATCAATTATCAGGACAAATCTGCAAATCTGCTTGGATTCGTTTGCTCTAATCAGTGCTGGTTGACCCAGTTGATCCGCGAGGAACTACATTGTTTGGCGGAAGAATAATGTTTTTATTAATATCATTACATTTTATTTGCTCCGTTTTATTTTGTGAAACCTTACTACGTATATGGAATAAGCAATAATGAAAAGCAATGCTTTTTATAAAAGCAATAAGCCCCGGGAAGCCATGGTTTACAGTGAATTTATAACAGCTAAGGGGGTTGTAGGCATTCGCGTCGTGCTTCTTGGGGCTTATTGCTTTTATTTTGAATGTATTATGTAATTTGTACAATCAAAACCATTCAATATCAAATGCATGTTGTGCATCTGTTGGAGTTTTTTCCCCACATTATACACTGTGAAAGTTATTTTTGGAAGTTGTGAAGATTTTGCAATATAATAACACTATTACAGACGTTTCACTTCTCAATATTGTGTATAATTCAATGCTGTACAAGTACTTGCAAAATTTACTAGAATTTTCTCAGTAAAAATATTTTTACACCAATTTTTAGTTTTCAGTGTATGCCCCATTAAATGCCCCATTAATGTCAATGTATAATAACAAATATCGATGAACATGATTATATACTGCTTAATGGATCAGTCGAATTACAGTGCTGCTCAATCACTAAAAGCTGCTTGCCTGAAGAACAACCGCTGCTTGTTTTGTGACGTCAGAATTTAATCTGTCTTTGAGAGATGTTAGACACTCGGATTCTACATTTGTAAATATATTAAACCTATGAAATATTTTGCGGTTATTTTCTCTATAGAGCAGCCGGTTTTAAATAACAAAATACTTTGTCAGTATTCTAAACACTTGAATAGTGGCCTTTACAGAATAAACATTTTGGTATTGGGTGGCACAATTATGAACAAAATCATTGCAATTCATCTTAGATTTACTTATTTTTATGTTTTACACATTACTTTTATGCTCTCTTAATCCTCAGTAAATGTTACATAAATTATGCACAAGCATGCATGTCTGTTTGGTCATATTGTTTAACCACTGCAGATTACATGCAAATAGAAAATCTGAACAGTAGTAGTAGACCTAAATAGAACTGCAGTTGGCATTTTTCACTGTTAGTTAATTGTGGCTGCTTTAAATGTCTTTTTAATGAATTATTTGAGTGTGAAGTCCTGCCTTTCGATTTTTCTCCCCTGAGATTTTTGATTTCATTACAAGGCGGCTCAATATAGGCTCTCACAAGATCTGATGCGGTTATTGTAAGAATATAATATAACTAGAATCATCTTTGGGGGACATTGGTCATGTTGTTGAGGAGACAATAGATTTGTAGTGAGTTGGAGTGTGTGTGTGTGTGTTACATAACCACGCAGCGGTTCCTCAGAACACAGGCTGTTAGCTTGTGTCCGAGTCGCCATGGAGACACGTTTATGTCTGTAGGACAGAAGTCAGAAGAATTGTAGTGTGTTTTTCCTCAATATGAGTTCAGCCAAGGCCATACATCAGTGTACATCTTCAAATTCAGCCATAAACATACAACACAATGTCAACACACAGTTTGTCATGTTCTGTCCTTGTCCTTGTACGAGGGTTTATGTGTTTGTGCATCAGAATAGATGTATCATCATCATGTTTCTGTTCTCTTTCTAGGAATCTTGCTCTTTCATGTTATAGCATGTCTCTCTACAGGTATTCACACATTCTTCTCTCCAGCACATCGTTCTTTCACACCTTGAATTTTCACCTTCGTTTTTTTTTTTACAATACCACTGTGCTGTACTAAAATCCCCATAGCTACGGACCTGCTGCTTTTTTTTGCCAGAGGAGATGATGTAAGGTGGTTTAATGGAAGAATAAGCAAATGAAAAGCAGCTGAATTCTGTGTTTATGGGGGCAGCTGTTCAGCACATGTGGCCAGTAGCTGCTTCATAAAGACAGAAACGCTCTTTAATCTGAGAGAGAGAGAGAAACGGGCAGATGACTGAGGGCGAGTGTTGACGGGTTCCCTGCCTAAGGGAAAATTCAGAGCCATACTGCGTTTCCTCCTTCCACTTCCACCACCCCGTTCTGTTCTACGTGGCATTCCATGCTGCCGGACTAGAACTGCCTTCCCAGTTTTTCTCTAGGGGTGGGAATGGTAAGGAATTATGATGATTTGTCTCTGATTTCTTAGTTATAGTTCACCAAAAAATGAAAATTCAGTCATTTACTCCCCCTCATATTGTTCCAAACCTGTATGAGTTTCTGCAGTTGAACACAAAAGCAGATATTTTGAAGAATGTTGGTAACCAAACAGCCATTGACTTCCATAGTGTTTTTCCCCTATACCTGGTGTCAGTGGCTGCCAGCAACTGTTTGGTTAAAATTCTGAAGTAAATGATGTCAGAATTTAATGTTTTGGGTTAACTATCCCTTTAAAGAGACAATTAATGATTATTTTGCACCGTATACAGTAGTTCCCCCCAAAAATAAATCTGTCATCATTTAGTCACCTAGTTGTCATTCTAAACCTGTATGACCTTTTTTTTTTTCTTCACATATTTTCATATTTCACATATAATCTCACAATATTATGGTAGTGCTATATCTTCGCAAGGACAATGCAAGAGAATGATTATGAATTTTGTCTTTGCATAATTTGTTGTAGCATCCAGTCATTTTATCTCATCACATTCAATTCATACTACTGGCATAATGTCTGTGCAGGAAACACTATTCTCAATTCTCTGATGCCTCATTGTGAAATCGAATCAGGCTTTGTCTTGAGTTACGGCTCTAATGGGCTTGACGAGAACTTGAAAGGAGCATATTAGTTTCACACTCTTTATTTTTTGTTATATTTAGTCTTCCTGCCATCCTCTGTCAGTTTGCGCAAAGATTTAAATACGCTCCTCCTTTCACCCTCGAGCTTTTTTTGCATCTGTTTCGTGGTACCCCACAGACTCCGAACAGCCGGAAGCAGCGCTCTCTCGATACTGACATCCCCTTTGTGCACTGAGATGATCCATCTGGCCCTTGATTAATGGGACTCGTCTTGATATGATTAAGGGAATAGCTGAATTTGTTTAGCCAGTGCTTGTCACAGTGATCTGTTTAGTTTAATTCAGTATGATGATAGGCATGATATATTGCTGGATGGTACATTTTTCATTGATTGGCAGCTAGTGTCATGTGTAGATGCACATGCATTGCCAGCGTTTGATGTACGTGCGAGTGCAACTCTGAGATGGAAACAACTTCTTTTTCTGCTCAACTGCAGAGCAACAAGAAATGCTTGTGGTGGAAATATTTCATGTTGTGGTGAATTGAGAGAGAGAGAAAGTAGCAGACACAGTAGAAGGAAAAGGAGAATAGAAAGACACCAGTGCTAATCTGCAGTGCAGTTCAGTATGAAATCGTTTTTTTTTTAGTGCTGCAGTTTAAACGGCAATACCTTGGTTTAAATTGATCATACTTCAGAAGTGGAGGCAGAGAGTAATTATTTGCATTCGCTGGTTGAACAGGGAGTGATAGACGGTTCCGCTTTCATAATGAAATGTGTAGATCACACACACATGTGCTCATACCTTGCGGAGGAACCTTTTGTACCAGCTTCCTGTTGGCAAAAACAGGAAGATCAGTGTGGTTTCAGAAAGAACATGCAGATTATATTAGACCACGCTGTTATTAAACTCAAATGTTTCCATTGTGGTCTATAACAGCATTGTAGCATGTTTGAGGTTTTAAATCCACAATAGAGCAGAACATATTAGCATGTGTTTCGCATTTCTAATGTTACTGTCTGCTTTTTTTACTTCTCTTTCAAGTCACTTTAGATCGTGTTGCTCTGTTTGGTATCTGTAAACTTTGGATTCACAGTGTACTATTCTTGAATGTGGTAAAACAGCCTACTTTCTGCTTTAATACTTGTATTCTCATTTGGCAGGTTTTCACCTTACAGTTAGGGATATGCCGGTATCAAATTCTCATATTGCGATTAATTGCTAATGCTTTTATCACGGTATACGGTATTATCGCGATATTGAAATTTAGTTTTAAAAAAGTGCTGTCATAATACAGTATAACAGGTTTAATAGCATTTTTCTTATAACAAAAATAACTGAACATTTAAATGCAATAAAGCAATACAGAAAAATTTATAAAGTTAAAAGTTTTACACAGATTAAAGTGCAAAAGAACTATAAAGACCAATAGGTATCACTTTACAATAAGACCTCATGAGCAATATCTACGTTTGCTACAGAAGTTATTAATCTTTGTTAAAAAAATAGTCTTTGTTAGTGAAGTCTTTGTTCATGTTAGCTCATTAAATAACACCGTTGCAATTTTCGATTTTAACAACGTGTTATTAAATATTGTAATTACCTAAGATTAATGAATGTTCAGAAGAATTTTTCATTGGCAGTTTGTTAACTAATGAATTAACTAATGTTAACTAATGAAGCCCTAATGTAAAGTGTGACCGAACAATAAAGAATCAAAACACTTTCAAACAATATCTAGGGCATGTTGTAGTCCAGATTAAAATGTAAAAAAAGTTTGAAAATAAATAGCCTATTAAGTCTAAATATTTAAGTATTTGGCGCTGTGATGAACATCATAGCAAATACACAAATCTGAATGGCTGTTTAAATAATTTAAACACCTTTCAGAAACAGAAAGGTAGTGCAGCTGCTTTGTTTACAGGGTTTCCGGGGTAACGGCTGCATTTAAATGAATTATTATTATTATTATTATTATTATTATTATTATTATTATTATTATTATTATTATTATTATTATTATTATTATTATTATTATTATTATTATTATTATTATTATTATTATTATTATTATTATTATTATTATTATTATTATTATTATTATTATTATTATTATTATTATTATTATTATTATTATTATTATTATTATTATTATTATTATTATTATTATTATTATTATTATTATTATTATTATTATTATTATTATT
>NW_015659463.1:779793-788268 GCF_001515625.1 Sinocyclocheilus rhinocerous | reverse complement strand
AGTGCGCACTCGTCTTTCACGCAGCATACAGCGGTGTTGTGCATTTTGACCAGTTGATGGGAAAAGCATTCTTAAAATGCATTCAAAATTCTAAATAATTTATAATATATAATTATTCACAGTATTTAGAAGTGCCCACGATAACAATATCGTGCATATTCATTACCGTGATATATCGCATCACCGAATACCGGCATAAGTCTACTTACAATTAGAAAAAATGTTTATGAAAGAAATTAAACATTAAAAAAAGTTATTTTGAGTAGTATCTTTTTATCTTTGTAAAGGTTTTTTTTTTTTTAAATCCTCTGCAGTGAATGGGTGCCGTCAGAATGAGAGCCCAAACAGCTGATAAAAACATCACAATAATCCACAAGTAATCCACAGGACTACAGTCCATAAATTAACATCTTATTAACTGAAAAGGTGCGTGTTTGTAGTAAACAAATCCGTCTTTAAGACGTTTAAACTTTAAACCGCTGCTTCTGGCCAACATATGAGTCCATAATAACGCTTCCTCAATTCTGACGGCACCCATTCACAAAAAAAAAAAGAGAACTCTTCAACATCTTAGATGGCTTGAATTTTCAGCTAATTTTGTTTTGTGGTAAACTGGAGATAAATCAAAATATAGGCTAGTTTGTTAATTTCAAGTAGCAGCGGTTTTCTCTTTTAGTTGATATGATTTTATAAATTCAGATTTCAATTCTAATCTCATTCGAATGGCTTGTTTACATGAATGCATCTCTAATAATCTCTTCAGCCAAATTATATTGACTCAATCAAATATAAACAGTGGTATTTTGCAAATATTGCTTGCATGATTTTTTGTGTTCATGTTTGTGTGTAATCATTTAATTCCATTATTTAAAAAGAGATTGTGTTTTAGCAAATCTGTTCTAAACATGAATGGCATTCACAGCTCATTTTTATCTGTAATGTGATGTGAAACAGGATAAGCGGTAAAAAGGGGTTGATTTATTTGTTGGAAATTGGTTTGCTTATGTGATGTCAGCAGAAAAGGAACATTGTTTCAGAACTGAAGCAAGTTATTACATTTTGATAAAAGATTATATAGACAAACATTTCATTTTGTGCACAATAAGACCAGGCGTGTGCATTGAGAAGTCACAATGAACAAGTGAACGGTAGGTCAAAGACATTCACTCGAATGCTTCGTTCTTTCAAACACATTCACAATTCAGATTTAATGTAACAATGGTGTGTCACAGATTTGATGGCTGGTGTGGATTTAGGGGGTAAGCCGTGCTCAGAGGAACATGCTAGATCAGAGATGCTGGGTTTTTAGCCTGATCCCCCCGGGGAGATGTTGATAGTGTGCTGCTGTTTTTAGCCCCGTCTGCAAGTGCAGACAAGAAAAGGATGTTTCAGAAACGCCACATCAAGTGTCTTTCCAAGCGTGGTATGCACATGCAGCCACATCTCACATAGATGCTTTGAAATGGCTGTTTGACCATATACAGAACTAAAACCTCAGTCTTTTGACTGAAATGATTTGTTGCATGCTTTTGTTACTTCAGTGAATTGTTTGAAAAGATCATGTACCCAGTTATGCAAATCAAAGAATTTAATAGTGTATGTAACACAATTTTTTACAGGTTTTTAAATTAACACCAGAGGTTTGTGTTTTGCATTTCTAATGTTGCCATCTACTTTTTACTTTTCTAAGTCATTCTAGATAAATGTAAATAATGTAAATATATATTTAAATGTATATTTATACCAGTAGAATACCACATAAACAGTACATTTTTTGTCATACTTTTGATTTGACACATTATTTAACTATACCTTAACATATTAGTAGTTATGAAGTAAGCTAGTTGTAGTAGAGTATTTATGTAACACTAGTTAATAAAGTTGCATATTATTTTACATCCATACATCACATTACAAATGTAAAAAAAGGACGCAAATGCTGTTTCCGGTTCAGTGAAAGTATGGCAAAATGTATTTGTATTTCAATGTTTCTTTTATCTTTTTTTTGTATTAAATACACACATTTACTCAATTATGCAAATCAAATATTTAAATGTGTAGGCTGACATGTTAGTGTTTTGCGTTTCTAATGGTATTGTCCGCTCTTTATTATCTAAATATATATTTTTATTTATGTCAATAAAAGACTACAGAAACAGATACTTGCCATACTTTTGATAAAAAATGTAGGAAATATTTACTTTTCACATTACTTATGCTTTAACCTATCAATAGAAAACCAATTGTTATGTGTCCAACATTAAAGTCAACTGGAAATGGCATTTGCATCCTATTTTATATTCATAATGTATATCCCATTATGTATGTCAAATGGGATGCAGTACAATCTCTGGTTGACTGAATTTGTTTTCCAGTTCATACAGTCAACCGAAAACAAATTGTGCATCACATAACGATTGTCTAAAAGGATGCAAATGCTGTTTCTGGTTGAATGAAAAGTATGGAAAAATGTCTTTGATTGGCATAAATGCCCATTTATACACAATTATGCAAAGCAAAGATTTTAAATGTATATTTGTAACACACTGTAGCATGTTTTCTGGTTCTTAAAGTCAACCAGAAATGACATGTACATCACATTACAAATGTAAAATAGGATGCAAATAAATTTTTACATTCATAATATTATATACTTAAGAAAAATGATTAAAAAAAAAAAAATGTCATTATTTGTTATTATTTCCCGTGTTATATTAAAGGCACAATATGTAAGATTTATTTATTAAAATATCCAAAAACCACCCTGCTTCATTCTACTACATTAATAAATCATTAGCTCATCCATGAACATGATTTCTGCCCGAGTCCCGTCGGATTGCATCGGCTGTGGGTAGGCCTGTCACGATAACAACTTTTTGTTGTGCGATATATTGCCCCAGAAATAATTGCGATAAGCGATATTATTGTCATTTTAAAGACCATTTTATGCCACTGAATATATAATCATAATGTAACAGCATAATAATGCAAGAAGGCCTGCACACTTCCAAATGACAACAAACCTTTAATTTTGAAGAATATTTAGATCATGGAAATTAAGTATCAAAATATTAGATACCTTAAAAAAACCTAAATAAATAGTAAATAAACATTTTCTAACAAAAAGTGCAAAGTAGAAAAAAAGAAAAATGCACAAAGAACTTGTCTGGAGATTTTTCGAGAAGCTGCAAAAGACAAAGGCACAAGTGGAATGTACAACACATGGTGACATTAATTTTTAAGTAAATATAATGGGCGATATATTGCGTCACCAAAAATTATTGAGGTCATGTACATATATTGCGCAATAAGTCGATATATTATTGCGGCAGGCCTAGCTGTGGGGATGAAGACGACAACTCCCATGATTCAACACACAGTCACGGGGTCATCAAACTACGCCTTTGTCTATTTGTTTATTTTGAATACGCGCCCTCTAGCGGCGAAAATTATATATTGTGCCTTTAACAATAACCAGCGTTAAATAGTGTTTCACAATTTAACAATAGATTTCACAAATGATCTATAAAAAGTCTAAACCAATGTTTATGCCGCTATTTGACCTGGTTAACATTAAACTGTAACTCGTTTGTTCTAGGCAATTGTTGGAAAGAAAAATAGTTTGTTGAAGAATAACGACCAACATTTTTCTTCTTTGGAATATCGTGTGCTGATGACTTGTTCACAATACAGGCAGTAAATGAATGACTGGAATTGCAATGGTTCTGTTGAAGTTCTAGTTCTCATTCCATGTGCTAGTACAGCCTCACATTACTGCAGTCTCACAGCTGATCCTCTGTGAACAAACATTTCCATTAGGATTAAGCTTTGCCCTTGGTTATCCTGTTTATTATCTCCAATCTGTCTCTTGTTTAGCTGTATGATTACAATTTGAGGGGTTTTTTTTGCAACGGGAACAGTTTCTTTATCGGCTCAATCTGTTTGTCTAAACAAACACGAGCTTGAGCTATTGAGCCTGACAGCTGCATAAATGAAGGAAATCAAGTGTGATTTACACAGCACAGCTTCAGATGCCCGTCTAAACGTGTCTCAGCACGATTCAAACTCGAACGTGGTCTAACGAGCCGTTTAGTTGGCAGTCTGCACGGTTGCAGCCTGGATTGTGGAAGTGGGAGTTGCACTACTGCAGTGCAGCATGCAGAACTGCTGAGCCGCTCTGGCTTTCTGACCCACTTTTTCCCTGTCTTTCATTTGTTCCACTTCAGGATTCATTCCACATGCTGTACCCGCTGGCACAACTCGAGAGAGTGTTTGAACGACAAGAATAGTCTGTCGGCCCTTTTACGCAGATAGAAAAGAGGATGTGTAGAAATGAGGGGTTTTGTGTTGGAAAATTGATGCTGGATGTAATCGCTGACGGTCAGGTTTCATCTGTGTGCTTGAGGCTTGAACGTGGATGGGTTTAGCCACTGAGCAGAGCAGTAAGCAGGTATTATGAACGACAAACAAAATGCAGTGTGTTATCAGAGCGTATGGTGTAAAGTGCAGATGGAGGTACAGAAGTATTACGAATTGACTTGAATATTTGAGTAGTGCTGTCCTAAATCTAATTCGGTTGGGATTAGTGCTCGAATGGGATGGGATTTTCAGTGGCTGATGGCCTATATACTAGCAATATAAATAATGCAATTTAATGTCAAATACATTTTTTTTTCACGCATACTGTAAGCAGATAATATCAGGGCATGATTTGTCTAATTCAAACAGTTAACTTTTTCTTTACAAGGTTACAAAAGGCTTATTTAGTTGTTAATTTTTACTGTATATCATTGGGTAAAGTTTAGGGCTAGTAAACCATGACCACAGGAAGTAGTTACTGTTGCTTTGGATAAGACACATTTTTTTTTGATTATTGAAGTAAATCTGAAATAAAATAAAAAAATATTAGATTGAAAAAGCTTCAAACTAAAATTTAAATATTGCATAACTGAAATAAGTTATATAAATAAGCAATAAATTTGCCAGAAATATATAAATAAATAAAATAAAATAAAACTGAAGTAAACGAACAGCCGCCCTAGATGGTAATATTTTACATAAATAAAAAGAATGAAAACAAATTACTTAAATCGAAATTGAAATTATAAAGGCTAATTCAAATAATTTATTTTATAATATGAATTGGCAAATATAATAATGCTATAATATTACTAATAAATATAATAATACTAAAATAAGACCGCTTTGGTTAAACACATCTGCTAAATGACTAACTTCAATAAAATTCTAGATTAAAAAATAAATAAATAAAACAGTACAGTCAAAAATATGATAAATGATAAACCTATATAGTAATATAAAAAAAATAACTCAAAATGACAAATAACACATAAAATTGCTTAAAAGATACAATTTAAAGGATAATTCAAAAATATATATATATATTTTACAATAATATTAATAATAAAAACTATAATAATTTATACTGCTCTGGATAAACGCTTCTACTAAAGCGTTCTAGTTTTAACTTTAAGTTTGAAAATTCTAGATTGAACTATACATCTACAGCTGACCTGACTCAAGTTGTCTGGCCATGTTCAGGTTAGTGTTTTATTCATAACTTGGTGTTTAGGCTTGTAATGAACGAATAAAACCAATAAAAGGTGTCCGCGATTTCAGACATTCAGCTAACAAATGCACTGAGCATTTCTGATTGGCTCTAAAAGTGAGGCCCGATCCCCATGGCATGACTTTCATGTTTCAGTTTTTAAACGTGACCGCATCGGTCGTGCTGGGTCGGGTCGGGGCGCAGGGTCTGGTTTCAGGCTGGATTTTAATGCCCGTGCAGACCTTTACTGCCAGCTCTGGTTTGCCATTTCTACTCACTTCCTCCACGGCAGCGACAGGAGCATGAGACAGTTGGGAGCTGTCTGTCTGAATCAGGCACACAAAGAGGAAGCTGCCATTGTGTTAGGATGAATAATAGAACTGGAGACGCAAAGCTTCTTACTAGTCATCAGCGTTCTGGAAGATCTGTGTGTTTTTATAATAGGAAACAGAAGTGGAGCTTCTGACCTTTATGTTGCTGGTGGTGTTATAAATGCCTCACAGCGCTGGAGGAAACACACACATGCATTTACTCAGAGTAACGCAGGGAAACACTTGGCTTCTGTGGTGCTAAGAATCACTACGGTTTCTCTGGATTTCTCTAAACAGAACTTAAATACAGTAAAAACAGTAATATTGTGAAATATTACAATTTAAAAGCAGCTGTGTGTTTGTTTGTGTGTGTGCGTGTGTATGTGTGCACTAGTTGGTTGCTGCATGCAAAAGCTATAATAATCAGGAAACAACAAATCTGCATTAGGAAAATGTAATGGGATGGTAAAGAAGATGAAGAGGGAGAGCGGAGCCTCAGGAGACAGGTGAAGTTGTCTGCTGAGAGTCTCTGACTGACTTTTCGTTACAGTACAAAAAGTGATCAAAGGAGCGAAAAACAAGTGCGTGAAGAGCGCGCTGGGGCCCGGGAGAGCGAGAGGAGGTGCTGAGAGCCCCGACAGGCTTAATGCTGGACTAACAGAATTAGGAGCGAAGGAAAATAAAGTCTCATTGAGAGTTCGAAAACAAGAGCAGCAGTTGTAATTAAGCTTTCCCTCAGGCGTGATTTAAGTTATCTGATTAGGATTCCCAGCTCTCCTCGAGCCCTGCAGACATCATTACTGTCCCGCTCCACAGGGACATCTGAACTTCCTCCAGCAGAAACAACAGTCTCACCGACAAACACAGAGGAGAGGGAAGCCAGTCTTCATATATGCATTTAAATGAGTGTGCATTAAAAATCAGCTTTGTGTTCTGATGGATGACGCAGATTTTGTTTTTAGCCTGTTAGTGAAATGTAAATGAATATTGTGTAAAAATATATGTACTTATGTATATCTCATTTACAATACAATAGATTTACAATAATATGTACATACATGCATACATATATAATTAAATATAAATAATTTTAGCATTTAATAATCACACAAGTGATTATTTGGCATTAAATAAATCATTAAATAATAAAATAATAATCATATGAATACCATTGAAATGTTTTAGAATTTAATACTTTTATTCAATAAGGATGCATTAAATTGATCAGAAGTAGCAGTAAAGACATTTTTAATGCTACGGAAGGCTTGTATATAAAAAATGCTGTTCTTGAACTTTCTATTCTTCAAAGAATTCTGAAAATAAAAATGTATCATAGTTTCCACAAAGATATGAAGCAGCACAACTGTTTTCAACACTGACAATAAGAAATGTTTTTTGAGCAGCAAATCAGCATATTAGAATGATTTCTGATTATGTGACACTGAAGACTGGAGTAACGATGCTGAAAATTCAGCTTTGATCACAGGAATAAATGACCTTTTAACATATATTCACATAGAAAACAGTTTTTTGAAATTGCAATAATATTTTACAATATTAAAATTTTTTCTGTATTTTTGATCAAATAAATACAGGCTTAGTGAGCAGAAGAGGCTTCTCTCAAAACATCTGTAATAATAATGTTTGAAAGAATTAAGCAGTTCATCTAATTGTTTTAAATGGTTAGTTTTATCATTATTTATTTTCAGCAGAATGTTTGTTTTTCATCTGCCTCTGAAAACCAGGTCTCTATTGATGGATTTGCTCCAGTTCAGCTCAAGCAAAGTTCAAACCTACGACGTAGCAAAGGGATTAATCTTGCAGAAATTACGTGGGCCAGCAGAAATCAAACGAGGCCATTAGTCCTGACTTGAGCTATAGCCGTTCCATAACTATAAGTCTGCCTGAAAGGCTAGCTGATGTTACTTATGAAGCCAACATGAAAGGCAATTACTCTAGTCAATGCATCCTATACGAGTTAGTGTTTCCTCTGGGGCTGAAGAGAAAAGCCAGAGAGAGGTTAGTTTTTATGGATTGCACCATAAAAGATGACACATTTGCTCTTTATTTACTGAGAGGTGGAGTGAACAGAGAGACGTCCATGGTTGATTTTGTGTTGATATTTGATTCATGCTTATGATACAAAAGCGTTTAGATGGTTGTGCATCAGAATATTTGATAATTATGATATTATTTGTTTTGGATCACTATTATTATATTTAAAGTGCCCCTATTATGGGTAATGAATGGTTCATATTTTGGTTTTGGGAGTCCCCAACAACAGGTTGACTTGCATGCAAGGTCAAAAAACACTTTCATTGTCTTATAATATGCATTTATTTTTACCTTACTTGCTCAACGACTCCCAAACGATTCGCTCAACTATTCATTTTTCCAAACCCCTCCTTGGCGTGACGCTAATCTGCAGTGATTGGTCGATTGATCTCAGTTTCATTTCACCGCGTCTGTAATGCCTGATAAAGCAGCGTTTGTGAGCGCAGTGCTGCTTTGTTTACAGCCAGAAACAGCTGTTTTTACCGCTCCAAAAGCGGCACCTAGTGGCAAAGAATGAATTTGCATTTTCATTCAGACCAA